>NW_028318082.1:0-300000 GCF_062004578.1 Staurois parvus
CCGGGAGCTGGCGGGTAATCACCGGCCGGGACTTGGTGATTGACAGCTGTGGCCGCTAATTTCAGTAGGGCGTGCTCGCGCCTCCTCTACCTGGAAATGCACAATTATGTGTATATATGTGTGTGTGTGTGTGTGTGTGTGTGTGTGTGTGTGTGTGTGATTTTGAGCACCCGTCCCTCCCTGTAGCAGTATTTCTATAGGGCGGTCAGGAAGTGGTTAAAATATTAAACGTTTAGGTTGCCATATAGCCCCTTTTTGTTTTAAATCGCCCCAGACATTACTAAAAGCATGTCCGGTTTTGGCTAAAATTGTTTTTTTTTTTTAATCAGTACAAGTAGATTGCCATGAGGGACAAGTAGATTGGGGCACTGATTTAGTCCCTGGACAAGTAGTTTTTTCAAAAATTTCCACACCCCTGAATGCTTAACAATGCATATACCTTGTGTTGTGTGTTGCAGTGCCAAAAAAAGTCTAATGTGTGCTTTTTGTTTATTGTGGTCTGTTGACAGCCGTTATCATTGGGCTGCCTTAAAGCAAATCTCTACTTTTACTGTCCCTTAAAATAAATCTTGAGAAAGTAGTAATTGAGCGCTGGGAATAATAATCAAAAATAAAGCCGCTAGCATAAAGGCAACCTTTCGACCCAGTATGGAAATATAAAATAAGTATGCAGCGCTTATATATGTATAATAAAGTGATGGAAAAAATGAATAATTAAATAATGAATAATTAAATAATGCACAATAACATATGTTAAATATGTTAGATAACTCAGTCCTTATAATAAAGTGATTAAGTGCAGGTGTTCCAACAGTCCATGATCAAGAAACCGTGACTCTTGTGTTGTTGTGAATGTACAAATAATGCACTAACCAGATAGCGCATAAATTGCGCAAAGTTTGCGCCGAGTCTAGCAAACCTCTTTATGTCAAGATGATATAATATATTCGAGAGACTGGCCCCATCTAATCTTCTATCGAAGATTTATAGATGATATCCTACTTCTTTGGGATGGTAGTGAATTCACATTAAATAATTTTTTCACCACCCTCAATTATAATAGCCAAAATATTAAACTCACCTTTCAGCATAGTAATCGAGAGATCAATTTCCTAGACTTGACTTTATGTAATAAGGGGACATACATTTCCACGAAAACATTCTTTAAATTGACAGATAGGAACAGCTATATTCCTAAAGATAGCTGTCACTTACCGAGATGGCTAGAGAACATACCAAGGGGCCAATTTCTACGTGTCCGGAGAAATTGTACTGAACTAGAGGATTACAGAACACAGATCAATATTCTTAAGGGAAGGTTTATTGAAAAGGGCTATGACATTAATGCTCTAGAAAAAGAAATCAACAAAGTGGCTAATGCAGACAGAACGAACCTCCTGACTTCCAAAAACAAAGCCCAAACAAAGAGGAGTTGTCCCTTCATTACCAGTTACTCGACACAGCATAAGGAAATATCAAGCATTATTAGAAAGAATTGGAACATTTTAAAGAATGATCCTATATTAGGGGAAACTTTACCAGACTTACCGGAAATTACATATAGGAGAGCGCCAACATTAAGAAACATGCTGGCCCCTAATGTAGTTAACCCCCCTAAACCCTTGACGTTCAGTTTTCTCAACACCAAGGGTTTCTTCCCCTGTAACAGGTGCATGCTATGTACCTTTAATGGTATACATAAGAAACCTGTTAAAACTTTCAGCTCTAATGTGACTGGTATATCTTACGATATTCAATCGACTATCACCTGCTATAGCTCCCATGTGCTATATCTCTTGAGTTGCACATGTGGGAAGCAATATGTGGGGAAGAACCACGAGAAGACTGAGAGATAGGTTGCGTGAGCACCTATCAAACATTAAAAAGGGTTTTAAGGAACATTCTCTTTCCATGCATTTTCGCCAACATCATAACAGGAATCCGCATACATTGAAATTTACAGGTATTGACATAATTAACCGCTTGCCGCCCTGCCACTGTGTATATACGTGTGCAGGGCGGCAGTGGAGCGCAAAACCACGTTTTAAAACGGGTTCCGCGCTCCCGACACTTTCGCCGGCAGGGGGCGCGCGCGCGCGCTCCCGCCGACCCGTGGGTGACATGATTTGATCCAGGAGGGATCAATCATTAGATTTCAGCCAGTGATTTCTGGCTGAAATCACATGATCGGTCCCTGTCCTATCCTGTCCTGTGTTGACAAATACACAGGGCAGGATATGATGTCATTCTTCTCTGCCTGGACACATTCCGTTCCAGACAGAGAAGAAGACATCCAAAAAGTGAGTACACAAGCACTACACTACAGTTAGAACACTCTAGGACACATTTAACCCCCTGATCGCCCCCCCCCCCAGTTAACCCTTCACTGCCCTGTCACCAGTGTCACTGATCAGTGAAGCGATTTTTACTGATCAGTGTCGCTGGCGACTTCCGATAGAGTTAGCGCCCCTCCCAGATAGCGCCAGATTGCCCGCCAGTACACCAGTAATCCCGTTTAACCCCTTGATCGCCCCCCCCCCTCCAGTTAACCCCTTCACTGCCCTGTCACCAGTGTCACTGATCAGTGAACCAATTTTTACTGATCACTGTATCAGTGTCGCTGGCGACTTCCGATAGAGTTAGCGCCCCTCCCAGATAGCGCTAGTTTGCCCGCCAGTACACCAGTAAACCCGTTTAACCCCTTGATCGCCCCCCCAGTTAACCCCTTCACTGCCCTGTCACCAGTGTCACTGATCAGTGAACCAATTTTTACTGATCACTGTATATCAGTGTCGCTGGCGACTTCCGATAGTGTTAGCGCCCCTCCCTGATAGCGCCAGATTGCCCGCCAGTACACCAGTAATCCCGCTTAACCCCTTGATCGCCCCCCCCCCAAGTTAACCCCTTCACTGCCCTGTCACCAGTGTCACTGATCAGTGAACCAATTTTTACCGATCACTGTATCAGTGTCGCTGGCGACTTCCGATAGTGTTAGCGCCCCTCCCAGATAGTGCCAGATTGTCCGCTAGTACAGCAGTAATCCCATTTAACCCCTTAATCTCCCCCCCAGTTAACCCCTTCACTGCCCTGTCGCCAGTGTCCCTGATCAGTGAACCGATTTTTACTGATCACTGTACCAGTGTCGCTGGCGACTTCCGATAGTGTTAGCGCCCCTCCCTGATAACGCCAGATTGCCCGCCAGTACACCAGTAATCCCGCTTAACCCCTTGATCGCCCCCCCCAGTTAACCCCTTCACTGCCCTGTCACCAGTGTCACTGATCAGTGAACCAATTTTTACTGATCACTGTATCAGTGTCGCTGGCGACTTCCGATAGTGTTAGCGCCCCTCCCAGATAGCGCCACATTGCCCGCTAGTACACCAGTAATCCCATTTAACCCCTTAATCTCCCCCCCCCAGTTAACCCCTTCACTGCCCTGTCACCAGTGTCACTGATCAGTGAACCGATTTTTACTGATCACTGTATCAGTGTCGCTGGCGACTTCCGATAGTGTTAGCGCCCCTCCCAGATAGTGCCAGATTGTCCGCTAATACACCAATAATCCTGTCTAACCCCTTGATCGCCCCCCCCCGAGTTGACCCCTTCACTGCCCTGTCACCAGTGTCATTGATCAGTGAACAGATTTTTACTGATCACTATCAGTGTCGCTGGCGACTTCCGATAGTGTTAGCGTCCCTCCCAGATAGCGCCAGTTTGCCCGCTAGTGCACCAGAAATCCCATTTAACCCCTTGATCGCCCCCCTCCCCCCCCCAGTTAACCCCTTCACTGCCCTGTCACCAGTGTCATTGATTACAGTGAACAGATTTTTACTGATCACTGTATTAGTGTCACTGGTGACTTCCGATAGTGTTAGCGCCCCTCCTAGATAGCGCAAGTTTGCCCGCTAATGCACGGGATTTTTTTTACCAAAAACATGTAGCAGAATACATTTTGGCTTAAATTTATGACTAACTTTGAGTTTACGATATATTTTTTATAGCTGAAAGTAGAAAATATTGTTTTTTTTTCAAAATTTTCGTGGTTTTTTTGTTTATAGCGCAAAAAATAAAAAGCGCACAGGTGATCAAATACCACCAAAAGAAAGCTCTATTTGTGTGAAAAAAAGGACATAAATTTAGTTTGGGTACAGCATTGCATGACCGCGCAATTATCATTTGAATTAGTGCAGCGCTGTATAGCAAAAAAAGGCATACATTACAGTATCTATACCATAGCGTGTAGACGCTATAACTTTCACACAAAGCAATCAATATACACTTATTGGGATTTTTTTTACCAAAAACATGTAGCAGAATACATTTTGGCTTAAATTTATGACTAACTTTGAGTTTACGATATATTTTTTATAGCTGAAAGTAGAAAATATTGTTTTTTTTTCAAAATTTTCGTGGTTTTTTTGTTTATAGCGCAAAAAATAAAAAGCGCACAGGTGATAAAATACCACCAAAAGAAAGCTCTATTTGTGTGGAAAAAAAGGACGTAAATTTCGTTTGGGTACAGCATTGCATGACCGCGCAATTATCATTTGAATTAGTGCAGCGCCAAACAGCAAAAAAATGCCTGGTCATTAAGGGGGGTAAATCCTCTGGGGCTCAAGTGGTTAATAAAAATTGGAGAGGAACGCACAAAAAGAGAGCTGTATCAATGTTAGAAACAAAGTGGATCTACCTGTTACACACTCAAGCACCACATGGCTTGAATGTAGAGCTAGATATTAATTGCTTTATTGACACCAGCTAAATATTTAATACCCTGGTCTATTGAAGCATTATGAGTTTTATTTGTATTATTATATAATTATATTTTTATCGCTACTGGAATATGGATTAAGTTTTTATACTACGGGGCCTGTTTCTGCTTTGATTTTGTTTAATATCAGATTTTGATGTTATTATTGTTTTTAGAGTCTATCACTTTTTATATCATACTATATTTTTATAATAATTTGGATATAATAATTTGGATATATTCATTTTTATGTATACGTTTTTTAAATATGAGGGTCTGAAGAATTATTGATTTTAAATGGCAATCATTACTTTTTATCATTGAAGGATGTTTGACTCATCCATTTTACTTTGAGGAAATTATGATTATTTATTTATGATATTTATTTTCTATTGATTGTATATTATTGTGAAGTTCAATACATTCCACTTTCATGTAAGTTCATCACACACTATATAAGACTCTGATGCATCGTTAATTAATGCAAGTATAACCTATACAAGGAAACTGGAATGTCTGAACGATCTCCTGAATAACCACTAGATGGCACCAATTTTAGTTTTATTCATTAAAAGTTTTATTCATTTAATATACCATTTAATTATAATTTTATTATTAGTGATGTAAGTTCACCCACTATCAAATATGGTATTAGTGGATAGCAAAGTAGGAAGCTGCTGTTTAATAAGGACAGTTTGCTGTTCCATTGCTGTCCTTTGAATGTATATATGTATTACCACCTTGCCGGTATATGTGCACTGAGGCACCGCCAAAATGGCAACCGCGATCACTCACTGCGCATGCGCGAATGCCTATCTTTCTACCGAAGATTGATCATATGGAAAATGGCCGATTAGCGCTCACTGCGCATGCGCGAAAGCCCTTTCTCGGTTACTCATTAAAACCTCCAAGAAAATGGCCGCGTCGTTGCAACTGCGCATGCGCGAACCGCGATGGGTGACGCGATTTCAAATTTAGTATATATAGAACTCGCACAGCATGGGCACACTCCCTCTGAGGAAGTGTTTTTACACGAAACGCGTCAGGGAGGTGCCCCTGACCTGTGTGCATATACCGCAAGGCCATCCTGATTTGTTGACTTATCAGATCCGGATGTAAGTTTTATTTCTCTGTTTATGCTGGAATTTTGACCATTAAAGACCTACTACACTATCAGAAGCTTTCTTGGGGCTCATTATTTCCATGTGAGCCCGTTTTTGAAGGTTCCTGAGGATTTGGAAGATATATGACTTCCCCTTTTCCCCTGCTGACGATGGCCCTGGTGGAATGCTTAAGAATACACCTAGACTGATGACATCTAGTGGCCGACTTGCTGATGACATCTGCCTGGTATCACAAATCCAGAGCACCAGGAGCAGGTCTTAATTGCTCCATGCGCAATTTATGCGCTATCTGGTTAGTGCATTATTTGTACATTCACAACAACACAAGAGTCACGGTTTTCTTGATCATGGACTGTTGGAACACCTGCACTTAATCACTTTATTATAAGGACTGAGTTATCTAACATATTTAACATATGTTATTGTGCATTATTTAATTATTCATTATTTAATTATTCATTTTTTCCATCACTTTATTATACATATATAAGCGCTGCATACTTATTTTATATGTCCCTTGAAATAGTTTGTTTGGTCCAAGCTGGGCCAAAAGAACTATTTACTGCACTAACAAGTTCACGTGCTGGGTGCTCAACGGTATGTAGCCTCAGCTACATACAGTATACAGTGCTGTTTTACGGCAAAGAGACAGGGACTCACCGTCTCAACCTCGGGAACAAAATAGTCGGGCTGCGTGCTGCTCAACCATTCACGGGAAGCTTTGTATTCTGAGAATGAATACAAGGCTTCCTCTTACTGGCTGAAGTGGAGAGCCAGGGAGTTGATGTCACCATCTCCACCCTAGCCAATCGGAGGAATCTTTGTATTTATTCATAGAATATACAGCTTTCTGTGAATGGCTGAGCAGCCTGATTTAGTTGTGGGAGTGAGATAGAAATGCTGTATTAAGTTGAGGCTACATACAGTTTATACAGGGCACCTGTCAGTGTAATAAACAGTTTGCTTGGGCCAGCAAGGTCCAAAGGAACTATTAAAGGGACATTAAATGTGGATATTGGCTTTAATGCAATGTAATACTACAGTACCATGACATTTGGTGTGCTGAATTTTTGATGCACTATTTTTTGTGCAATCTGGTGCAATTTGTAGCCTATTCAAACAATTGGGCTGCAAAATTGCACTGCACTGAATTGCACAGGAATTCGGTCCAGGTGTGAACCAGCTCATTAACAAGTCTCATATCCAGTTATGTGATGCACAAGCCAAACAAAACTTTTACCCAACTCATGTGTGCCAAATCCTTTATTTGTGTCTCATGCTTCCCCTACCAGACACTGTAGCCAAAAGTGGGAGGGTTTCAGCATCCAGAAAGAAGTAGGTGGGTATAGATGTGGCCAGGTGCTGACTGACAAAGTAGAGGCTTGTGAATTAGCAGGGAAATTACTAGTAGCTACACCCTCTGCAATGTCTTTTCATCCAACTAAAGCAGGGGTGGGCAACTGTGGCCCTCCATCTGTTGTAGAACTACAAGTCCCATGAGGCATTGCAAAACTGACAGTTACAAGCATGACTCCCAACGGCAGAGGCATGATGGGACTTGTAGTTCACCAACAGCTGGAGGGCCACAGTTGCCCACCCCTGAACTAAAGCGTAAATGGGCACTGCCTACATGAGGGACAATGCTGCAAAAAATATACAGTCAGTGCCACAATGTTGCCCCCAAATCACAGGAAGCTACATGAGGTGGTCTTCACTGCCAAGATCAACATATATTATTAGGGTTTTTGCAAGGGGAGCAAGAGAAAGCAGTATGTGTAGATGCATCAAGCAGCACTTTTTTTTTCTTTTTTTTTTTTTTTTTTTTACAATGGAAGGGCATTATTTTACCTTAAAGGATAATCTGCAAAACAAAAATTTTGATTTACAAATTTGCCCTCCTAAATTAAGGGGTACATTTCTAATTGTTGATGAGTTGTGGTTTGCTGCAGTATATTGGATGTAATGGCTTGTGGCTGTCTGGCACCCACTAAAGAAGAACACCGCTTTATTTCCTATTACAGCCTAACATTTACTTAACGTTATCTTGCCTGCCAGATGGTACACCAGAGGATAAAAAGCACACTCATTTAAGCTTTTCACTTTATATATTTATAATTGTACTGGGTGGGGAAGTAGTTGTAAAGCATAACTGTGTGTTGCATTACTAAATAAGAATACAGCATTCCCTGTGTATATAAAAAACAAAAAGGAATGAAAAAAAAAAACCTTGACATATACCATTAAGCCCAGTGTAACCACTAGGGGACCGCCCACAGTACATATACTGCAGAAAGGTGACCCCTCTGTGCAGGATCACGTTTATAAACGTCGTCATGATTTCGGGGTAGGGTGCACCGATCGCAGCCGCGGGTGTCAATCGCCGGGTCCCGGCCGGTAATTACCCGCCGGAGCCCGCTGACAAACACTGACGGGGAAGAAGGCTGCATTGTTTTCAGTGGAGCGCTCCTCCCTGTCAGTTTGAGCACACTGATCCGGATGGATGAGCTCAACCTTCTGGATCAGTGTGTTACAGTGAAGCACCCCCGCCCCCTAGTGAAACACTCCCCTCACACAGTTAATCCTTTGATTGCCTTCTAATGTTAACCCCTTCCTCCCCAGTGCCATTAGTACAGTATCAGTGCTTTCTGTTTTTACACTGATCACTGTATTGGTGTCACTGTGGATGTCAGTGACCCCAAGTCCGTTCCCCCCCCCAGTGTCAGAATGTCCGCTGCAGTCCCGCCATAATTTGCTGATCGCCGCAAAGACATGTTGCAGAATACATTTTGGCCAAAATTAGATTTTTAAATTTTTTTACTGGACATGTTTTATAGCAAAAAGTCCAAAATATAGTTTTTTTTTCCTCAAAATTGTCGGCCTTTTTTACAACGCAAAAAATAAAAACCGCAGAGGCGATCAAATACCCCCAAAAGAAAGCTCAATTCGTGGGGAAAAAAAGAATGTAAATTTCATTTGGGTGGAGCGTTGCATGACCGCGCAATTCTCAGTTAAAGTAACACAGCACCATAACACAAACCGCTTATGTAACCGCTTCCTGACCGCCCTATAGCAGAAATACTGCTACAAGGTGGCACGGGTGTGCAAAATCGCATAAATATATGTGAATCACACTCCCGCACTTTTCACGCCCCTCCCAGATGGCATTAGATTGCCCGTCAGTACACCAGTAATCACATTTAACCCCTTGATTGCCAGGAACACGCTCATACACAATAAACCTCCATTACTTGTATAGTGTCTGAATGGATCAATATCTTTGATCAGATCAGCACTATGCCAGCATTTGTGACAATTGTGCGCATAGACATGGACACTGGCATCCATTTTGTCTCTCATGATTCCCCCTCCTCCCTTTTGAATGGAATGTGAGTCTGTAAGTGAACGGGGGTCAAAAGTGCATATGCACAGCTGGGTGAGCTCCATGGCTGTAAACCCCTAATTAGCCTGGTTCCAGAATGTCTGCTTGACAACCACTTTCCTCTGCCTGGTCGTAAAACCATAACTCAGTTGGTCATGACCTGTTGGGCCATTAAGGGCTAAAGCATGCCATAAAACGTACATTCCACAGGAGTCATTTTTCATACAAATTCATAAACTTCAGCAGGAACTGGGCACATTATTATTATTATTATTATTATACAGTATTTATATAGCGCCAAAAAGTTTGCTCAGCGCTGTACAAAATAGTGGGGGATGGTACATGAGACAATACATTAACAAAACAATATACAAGGGGTGCGAGGGCCCTGCTCCTTGGAGCTTACAATTTAGGAGGGAGGGGATAGTGGTACAGGAGGAGGTGGCTGTGGGGGATGGAGTGGTAGGAGTGGAGGAGATCGGCTGTTAGGTGAGGGTGGGGTAGGCTTCACTGAAGAGATGGGTTTTCAGGGTGCTCCTAAAGGTGAGGAGGGTAGGTGACAGTCTGATGGATTGGGGTAGTGAGTTCCAGAGGATGGGGGAAGTCCTGGAGAAGTCCTGCAGTCGGGTGTGGGAGGAGGAGACCAGGGAGCTAGAAAGTAGGAGGTCTTGTGAGGAGCGAAGAGTACGGGTTGGGTGGTATTTGGGTTCAGGTTGGTGAGGTAGTTTGGGGCAGTGTTATGAATGGCTTTGTACGTCAAAGTTAGTAGTTTTAATTTAATGCATTGGGCAATCGGAAGCCAGTGGAGGGAATGACAGAGGGGGGTGGCAGATGTGGAGCAGTTGGTAAGGTGGATGAGTCTGGCCACAGAGTTCAGGATAGACTGAAGCGGGGATAGTCTGTGAAGAGGTAAGCCGGTTAGGAGGGAGTTGCAGTAGTCGAGTCGTGAGATAAAAAGGGAGTGAATGAGTTGTTTAGTAGTATAAAAGAATAGCAATAAAAGTGAGCGCTCTAAGGGATAAGCCGCTGAACACTCAAGGAAACCAAATAAAGCCCTTAACAGAATAACATAAACAATAGTGCAGCGCTATAAATATGGTGCAAATTATATGGCAGAGTATGATCATACGTCCAATAAAGCAGTCAATATGCAAAGGATAGAAAATTGATAAACAAATGTTCCGTATTATCACTAGTGGATAGTCTATATGGTGCTTTCCTTAAATTCCGTGATAATGTTCCAAGCAATACAGAGAGATTGTGCACTCACCAGATGCACAATGTAAATATGCATTAAGTAAAAACCGCAGAAGCCTCTTATAGGGTCTGGTCTGGGATAGTGGAAGAAGTCCTCCCTCTAGATGGTTGATCCAGTCATAAACACGTGGAGATAATCCTCCCTCTAAGTGGGTAATGGTGGTGGAAGCACACAGGATGGTAAAAAGATTCAGCTGGCCAGAGGTCCCCTTAAGGGATAGGTGGGTGCAGGTAGCCTGGGTACAGGATCTCCCTTCTCTGGATTCCTTAGAGTTGCTGGATCAGGCAGGTGCTATGAATAGATAACTCCACAAGGGGGGAGTATAAAAGGTACTCCTAGTGTAGTAATTAATGGATCAATCTTTGACATTTCTCAGTGTATTCATTCTTGTTCCTTTTTGTTATCTCAGGCTGTGATGAGAATTCAATGAATGTATCTGTCATTATACAATATAAGTCTGAATAGAAAAGGCTCTTGTTGTCATCACTTAGGACTCAAGAATATTACCTTCAGAAACCCTGTATGGATGCCTCTAGATGTAATCCACTTGGCTAAATGCTTCTCTCTCCATGTCTGGTTGTGTCTCTCCCGGTGGCTACACGAGGAGACCAGAAGCCATGAAGTGACCATTTGAAATACAAAACATGCCATTCCATTTTTTTTCAGCCAGCGATCGGCTTTCATGTAAAAGCAATCCTAGTGGCTAATTAGCTGCATGATTGCTTTTACAAGCAGCGGGAGATGATGCCCCCACTCCCCCGCTGCCTTCCACGGCCATCAGAGGAACCTGAGAATGCAGCCGGTGTTTCTGCTAGCTGACCATAGAGCTGATTGGGGACCAGAATGATGCCAATCATCTCTATAGCTTAAGAAATCAGAAGCTATGAGCATTTCATCACTTCAGTTTCTCAGGATATAAACAGTGCCATTTGTAAATTGGGAAAGTATCTAATCACACTGATCTTGGTTTGATTAGATATGTAAGGGCAGAGGAGATATCTAGAGTCTGATAGACCCCAGATTTCTGAAAAAAGAATATATGACAATGCCCATTGAAGTTATAGGGGATATTTGCATTCCCTGTGATAGCATTAAAAGTGATACAAAAAAATTGAAAGGGGCAGTGTAAAAATAATTAAAAACAAATTCACCCTTGCCCCCCCTGTGCGCGCACACCTGTGTGTGCGAGCATTGACCCTGTGCCGATATGTAAACAGCGGTTGCACCATGCATGTAAGATATCGCAGTGAACATCAGATCAATGGCAGTAATTCTTACACTAGACATCCTCTGTAAATCTAAAATGGTAGCTTTTCTCCTTCACTGATGTGCGCTAATGAGGCTGTAGTGATGGGCACTGATAGGCTGCACTGATGGGCACTGATGAGGAGGCACTGGTAGGTATCACTGATGGGCACTGAAAGGCAGAACTCATATATGGCAATGACTGGCTCTGATAGGCGGCACTGATAGGCGGCACTGATGCACACTGATAGGCGGCACTGACTAGCACTGATAGGAGGCACTGACTGGCACTTATAGGTGGCATTGATTGGCAGCACTGATAGGTCGCACTGACTGGCATTGATAGGTGGCACTGATGGGTTACACTGAAAGGCAGCTCAGATGGGCACTGATATGTCGCATTGATGTGCACTGTTAGGCACTGAAATGTGGCACTGATGGGCACAGGCAGGTGGCATGGATGAGCACTGACACATGGCACTGATGGACACTGACAGGTGGCACTGCTGAGGCTACACTGATCCTCGGGGCACACTGATCATCAGTGTTCTGATGATCAGCGTAGATGTCCCCTCCAAGGAATGCCAATTACCGGCTCTCCTCTCCTCTCGAGCTGTCAGCGTGACAGCTCGTGAGGAGAGAAATGCCGATAACCGGCATTTCCCTGTTGATTGGACACAGCTGATCACATGACCGAGCCGACATCTTCGGCTCTTTCTGTGGATCGGTGATCTGCTGTGTCCGAGGGACACAGCGCACCGCTAATCGCTGCGCGCTCCCAGAGCTGCGCATGTGCGGTGAGAATGGGAGGACGTCATATGACGTCCTCCCAAACGAGAGGACCACCTTGCGCCCGTCATTGTACTATATGGCGGACAGGAGGCGGTTAAAACGTTGCCAATGGATATTAAAAATGTATGCAGTTTGTCGCCATTGCATGGGGCATGCGCAGTTTTAAAGCATGTCATCTTTGGTATCTATTTAGTCGGCATACCATTATCTTTTATATTTTACCATATAATTGGCCAATATATTGTGTTTTTGTGCACTAAAAGTAAAAAAGTGTATGTTTTAAAAAACATTGCGTTTGAAAAATCACTGCGCGAGTACTGTGTGACATAAAAAATTGCAGCACCCACCATTTTATTCACTATGGTGTTTGCTTTAAAAAAATATATATAATGTTTGGGGTTTAAATTATTTTCCTAGCAAAAAAAACAGATTTTTTTTTTCATGTGAACAAAAAGTGTCAGAAAAGGCTTGGTCTTCAGGTGGTTAGAAGAGTGAGTGATGTGTGGCATAAACTTCTAATACTGGGCATAAAATGCCCCCACCCCTCGAATCTACCCCTTTTTGGAAAGTAGACACACCAAACTATTTTCTGAGAGGCATGTTGAATCAATAGAAGAATTAATATTTTTACAAGTTTTTGCAAAAATGACAAAATTTTTTTTTTTTTTTTAAAGGCAAATTTGTCACTTAAATGATTTATTGCTCACACATGCCATGGGTATATGTGGAATTACTCCCCAAAATACGTTCTGCTACTTCTCCCGAGTATGGGGGAACCACATATGAGAGAAGTTTTGGCAGTCTAGCCAAGTACAAGACCCCAAAATCCAATAAGCGCCTTCAGGCTTTTAAAGGGCTTTATTTCCTCATTACACTTTCTGACTCCCTATCACAGTTTCAGAGGCCCTGAAATGCCAGGATAGCACCCCCCCCCCCCCCCCCATGACCCTTTTTTGGAAAGTAGACAAAACAAGGAATTTGATAAGAAGCATGGTGAGTATTTTGCAGATCTCGTTTGTTGCCACAAGAAAAAAAACAAAAACATATTTTTTCTTTTCTTTTTTTATATTTCAAAACCTTGTGAGAAAAAATGAGATCTGCAAAATACCCACCATGCCTCTTTTTAAATTCCTTGGGGTGTCTACTTTCCAAAAAGGGGTCATTTGTGTGTGTGTGTGTGTGTGTGTGGGGGGGGGGGGGTTGGTGCTATCCTGGCATTGCAGGGCCTTCAAAACTGTGATAGGTAGTGAGGAAGTGAAATGAGGAAGAGAGCAAGTGTATCTGCAAAATGCTGCCAAGAAACAGACTTCTCTATTCAGGCTGAAATTAAAGGAGAGAGAGGTGCGCCAGACTAAGTGTAGTATAAAAACAACAGTTTATTGCACACATATTTGTGTGCAAAAAACTGTTGTTTTTGTACTACACTTAGTCTGATGGATCTCTCTCTCCTTTAATTTCTCACTGCAGAGTTCCGCTTAACTCTAGAGGGTGCTGCCTCAAGATGGTACCATACCCCTCCCCTCTCTCCCAGAACTACCTATGCTGCATTATCCCCACTCTCCACCACATAACACACACCTCTTCAACTATTTAACCCCTTATTAAACTTCCTCCATCTCCCTATTGACTCTTGGGACTATTATATCCACTACCACCTCTCCTGCACCAATACGCATTCCCTTCTATTCAGGCTGAGGCTACTTTCCAAAGAAAATGGACCATAAGACTTTGCACCCCTTTCGTTTTGATGTGCCTAGAATGTATTTAGCATATTTAACTACTTGCCCTCCAGAGGATCTACCCCCCCCCCCCCTTAATGACCAGGCCTCTTTTTGCTACTCGGCTCTGCACTATTTCAACTGATAATTGCGCGGTCATGCAATACTTTACCCAAACAATTTATGTCCTTTTTTCACACAGAGCTTTCTTTTGGTGGTATTTGAGAAAAAAAATTTTTTTTTGAAAAAAAAAAGGATATTTTCTAATTTCTGTCAAAAAAAAATATCATAAATTTCATCATAAATTTAGTCCAAAATGTATTCTGCTACATGTTTTTGGTTAAGAAAATCCCAATAACAATAAGTGTATATTGATTGCTTTGTGTGAAAGTTATAGCATCTACAAACTATGGTATAAATAATGGAATTTACACAGCTTTTACTTTCTGACTGCTTATCACATTTCTTGAGGTGCTAAAATACCAGGACAGTACAAAATACCCCCAAATGACCCCTTTCGGAAAGTAGAAACCCTAAGCTATCTGGATAACCCTAAGCTATTCTGGATAATTACAAAAAAAATATATTTTTTATTTCAAGCAAAATTGTCATTTAGATGATATATTTCTCACACAAGCCATTATTATTATTATACAGTATTTATAAAGCGCCGATAGTTCGCTCAGCGCTGTACATTACAAAGGGGGACAGAACATGTGACAGAACAATACCAATACAATGCAAAACATGAGGGGATCGAGGGCCCTGCTCTTTCGAGCTTACAATCTAGGAGGGAGGGGGTGGTCTCACAGGAGGAGATAGCTGTGGGGGATGGAGTGGTAGGAAGAGTGGAGGAGGTCGGCAAGTTAGCAGGGGGTGGGGTAGGCTTCCCTGAAGAGATGGGTTTTCAGGGTGCGCCTAAAGGAGAGGAGAGTAGGTGATAATCTGATGGGTTGGGGCAGGGAGTTCCAGAGGATGGGTGACACCCTGGAGAAGTCCTGGAGGCGGGCATGGGAGGAGGAGACCAGGGAACTAGAGAGAAGGAGGTCTTGTGAGGAGCGGAGTGTGCGTGCTGGGCGGTACTTGGATATTAGGTCAGTGATGTAGTTCGGGGCAGTATGGTGGACAGCTTTGTACGTCAGCGTTAGGATTTTGAATTTGATCCGTTGCGCAATCGGAAGCCAGTGGAGGGATTGGCAGAGGGGGGTGGCGGAGACAGAGCGGTTGGAAAGGTGAATGAGTCTGGCAGCCGTATTCAGGATCGACTGAAGCGGGGATAGCCAGCGGCGAGGCAGGCCAGTGAGGAGGGAGTTGCAGTAGTCGAGTCGTGATATGATGGAGTGGATGAGCTGTTTAGTGGTTTCTGGGGTTAGGAACGTGCGGATTTTAGCGATGTTGCGGAGGTGGAGTCTGCACGAGTTTGTTAAAGATTGGACTTGGGGCTGGAAGGATAGGTTGGAGTCCAGAATGACTCCCAGTACTCTGGCCTGCAGGGCGGGTTTGATGGTAGCGTTGTTGGATGTGACGGAGAAATCAATGGGGGGTGGTGTCCGGGCTGGGGGGAAGACAAGAAACTCAGTTTTGGAGAGGTTCAATTTAAGGAAGTGGAGCGACATCCAGTCTGATATGTCGCTCAGTAGGTGTGTGATTCGGGCTGAGACCAAGGGGGTGAGGTGGGGGGTTGAGAGATAGATTTGTGTGTCGTCGGCATAGAGGTGGTAGTTGAAGCCGTTAGAGTGTATGAGTTGGCCAAGGGAGGAGGTATAGATGGAGAAGAGAAGGGGCTCGAGGATAGAGCCTTGAGGGACCCCAACAGAGAGGGGGAGTGAGGGGGAGGTGGTAGCATTATAGGTAACGCTGAAGGAGCGTTGTGACAGGTAGGATGAGAGCCAAGAGAGAGCAGAATCTCTGAGGCCGAGGGAGTGTAGTTTTTTGAGGAGGAGGGGGTGGTCGACTGTGTCGAAGGCCGCAGAGAGGTCAAGGAGTAGGAGCACTGAATAGTGGCCATTAGCTTTGGCGGTTAGCAGGTCATTGGAGAGTTTGAGTAAGGAAGTTTCGGTGGAGTGTAGGGGACGGAAGCCGGACTGTAGGGGATCGAGGAGGTTGTTGAGGTGAGAGCATAGGCGGGTGTAGACTAGGCGCTCGAGGAGTTTAGATGTAAATGGGAGCAGGGAGATGGGTCTGAGGTTGTTCGGGTCATTGGGGTCCAGGGAGGGCTTTTTAAAGCCATGGGTATATGTGGTATTACACCCCAAAATACATTATGCTACTTCTACCGAGTATGGGGATATCACATGTGTGAGACTATTTGGGAGCCTAGCCACACACAGGAACCTGAAATCCAATGGCCACTTCGAAAGCCTGAAGGTGGTAACAAAATTGTACCTAGAAGTTTCCCATTTAAAGACCACCTTTTCTTTGTAGTCGTTAAAATCTCTAGTGTGTTTTCTTTTTCTTAGTTTTTTGCTCCTTTTCTGTTTTTTCTAAAAGGAGTTTAAGTTTGTCAGACTCCCAATTTATATTCCTCTGTATCCATATAAGGGATTAGTTTCTCTTTAGTATTATTTATTTCAGTATCTAGATAAGTAAGCTTGTTCTTTTTCCTAGTAATGAGAAACTTCAATAATTCTAAACCCTTGTTATTAAAGAATAGGTACCAATCCGCTTCACTGTTTATATGGGAAACTTCTAGGTACGATTTTGTTACCACGTCCCTTAGAGAAACAAATACCACACAGCCCACTGTGAATACCAGTTCCAGAGGCAATCTACGAAGGGACTCTTATAGACCTCCCAACACCCCGAGGCACCAACGGGGCCAATATTCTACGGGTACACCCAAGCCTAACTATCATGTTCCTACTCATAACAGGTTTGAAACCCTTCAGAGTACTAACAGCCCAGGTTTTGGGGATAGGAATATGAGACTGCACCCTATGGCAGGAAATGGGCTCCAGCAGAGGAAAGGGAGGTGCCCTATACCCTGTGACGTCACTCCGCACGACCCATGGCCGGCGGCCATCTTTGATTTCTCCCTGCCAGCTTCCAGGCTGCAGCATGTGAGTTCTTATCTGCGTCATACACCCCCGCTGTTCTAATAAAGTACTACACTTTCTGGATTTTCTGTGTTTTGACTCGTTACTCCCGAGCCCCCCCCCCCTTCAAGGCATACCATGATGACCTGCTGGCTGCTACATAAATGGTGAGACTGGCTCCCCCTGTTGGTGAGATTGCTTTTTTCCCTGGTACCTGGAGACCCTGAGGTTGCAATACTTGCCTAGCTGACGCTGGCCAGATGACCCCCGCTGTGATCCAGTTCCCAGATGTGGATGACCAGGAGTTGGTTATTAATTACTCAAACGCGCATTAAATTGCGCTTTCCGGTTAGTGCAATCTTTACTCATCACCCTATAAGGAACACGGTCACAGAAGTCACCAGTTTTCATCACTCTGCCTTGAGAGTTATCATCATTTTCACTGTGCACTTCATAACGCAGACTCTGGACATTTGCACTTATCATTATTGATCACGCCATTGAGCGTCATTGTATCCCACCATATTCTCATTTTTATACAATCACATATCCCTCTGTGTAGAGGATTAAGTTTTTATGGGTTTGTTGTTTGAATGTCATGATTTCTTGCTCCATTTTTCTTCAGTTTTCATTAGCGCTGCATGCTTTATGTATATACTTACTACGGAGGCTTCTGAGGTTCACCTTTCATGCTAGCTGCTCTTTGGTTCTTATCCAGCGCTCGCACATTTCTTCTGTCATTAATTCTAGTGCGGACCCATAAAGGGTCCTGCACCTTTTGGGTGTGGTGCAATTTGAGCCATACAAAATGTATGCCTCCAATCGCACCGCACAAAAATCGCATGTGATTTGCACAGGAATGCGGTGTGGTTCCTGTGCGAATCGCATATGATGTACCGCACCGCAGTAGTCTGTAGTAACCAGAATGTATTTTGCTGATTTGAACTGGACATTGTTATTCTTTGCTTTAGCTGATTTTGGGTAACTCGAAGTATTTTTTGAGATTTTAGATTCTCTTTACATTCAGAACTTGCCTTATCTGTAAAGTAAGCCTGTCTTGAAAGGAATGGCCTTATCAGACCTTTCTGGTAATATTAGTTTTCTGATGGGTATGCTGGCCCACTGTCTTAATCCTTTTTGAGTCAGACACCTGAAATAACCACATAATTCGTAGAAAGGTCAGAAGTCCTTATCTGCATATTAGTTTGGAGTGAATGACAAAGTATTAAAGCTGGAGGGAACATGACCATAAAAAACTATCGAGGTCAGCAATGGCAACCTTCGTGTTTTTTTTTTTTCTTAGGTTTCCTTTAAGGTAGAATAATATTTTCTTCTGTTTCTTCATAGTAATGATCTTTCATCTTGTGCAACAGATTTATCAAAGCACAGAAGATGAAGTGTTTCCGCTGTGGTTATGAATCCAAGGAAGAACAACCCAATTTCTGTTGCAAATGTGGGCAGTCATTTTGCTCCTCCATACAAGCTACAGTGAATCAAGGTAGGCTGTGCCTCTGTTATTAATACCTCATGTACAATAGAAGCAGCATGTGCCATCGTCCTGGGTAGGTAAGTGACTGATTCCATGTGTGCGAAGTATATAATATACGGTAACACTTATTTTTGCCAAATTGTTGCTTTCCAAAATCTTGCAGTTGACATTTCAACACCAAAGTCAGCCAACCCCTTTTCCAAATACTAAAACTAAAATCCTTTTTTTTTTTTTTGTGGGATTTTACAACATTATGTTGACTATTATGATGACACACTAGGACACTCTTTTGTAAAAGACATTTAAAGAAATAAACCCAAAAACACAAATGTAATATATTGCAGCGTATGGCTTCTAAGATGTGGTGATCTGGCCAATAACACACTTCCTGTCTTAGGGTGTCTCCATTCTGGATGGAGAAGCAACAGAGATTTATTTGGGCAACAACATTGTCAATCTAGGGAGTGGGTAGTGGTGGATGCAGTAGGGGAGTTAGATGGACTTGACTACAAATCAAAATCAAACTCCAGCTAACACTTTTTAATTAGTTACAGGTTTTTTCTTATGGGATGATGAATAAAAAAACGGATCATTGTAAGCACTCCTTTAAGTGTTAAATGGTTTGTCTCAATACTTTAACTGCCATTTTTGCTAGATAGCTTGGTCTATTAAAGAAAGTTGAATGTTAACAGATTCACTGGCCGGGATCCCCAGGTGATAAAAAAAGGAAAAAAAACTAAAAAGAAAATGAATGCAGCCACCACATCTAAGAATTGGTAAGCTTCATTACAATAACATTTTTGTGTTTGGGTCTATTACCACTTTAACCCACCAATGTGTGTTTAGCCAGGATACCTGTAGGGACCTCACTCAGACTGGGGAAAATTCAAAGTCCATGTAGATCAGCGGTTGGCAACCTTTCAGAGGTTGAGGTCTACCTGGACAACATGGAATAAAGCTCTCCTGGGGGAGGGGTTCTAGGCGGTGCCTTTAACAAAAAAAAATTGCCTCTCCCACAGTAGCGTTCTCTTTCCCCCCTTTCCATCACCCCCCACTGTAGTATCATGTATCCCCCAGTGCAGTGTCCTTTGACCCCTTTTCATCACCCCCCCCACCCCAGAAGTGTCCTCTGCTCCCCTTCACATCACCACCTCCCCACACTGTATAGTGTGTTTTGCCCTTCCCCATAGCAGTGTTCTCTGCTCCCCGCAAAGTGTCCTCTGCCTCCCCATACTCCAAAGCCGTGTCCCCTTTCCTTTTCTCATCAAAATCCTCCACTGTAGTTTACTCTGTTGCCCCCTCCCACAGAGTCTCCTGTGTCCCCCCCCTTCCCCTTCCCACAGAGTGTCCTAAGCCCCCCCTACATTGTCTCCTGTGTCCCCTTCATATCACACACACAGGTAGCACTGCCTACCTGTCAGCATGTGTAGAGACGTGCGGAGATCAGAAGACAGCACAGTGCTGGGTGGAAGGCAGGAGCTGCCAAGCTGGTGATTGGTTGCTAGGACAGCCTAGCAACCAATCACTGAGCAGCTTCTGCCCCCGATCCTGCCCTCCTTCCAGCACTATGCTGTCTCCTGTTCTCTGCTGTGCCTATAACATAAGAGCTGCGGAGGCTGGGGGGAGGCAGAACTGCAGTCACGATCGACCTGTCGGCTCCCTGTGGTCGACTGGTCAATCGCGATCGACAGGCTGCCGACCCCTGACGTAGATCCATTTAGACATTTACACAAATAAAGCCTTGCTGTCACTGTGCAGTTGAGGGCTTTATGGGAATTTGCCTCTTGACCCCATTCCAACTGGACACCTATGCTCGTGGCCACACTGACAGGTCCTACTTATGTGGTACCTTATCCTAAATACTACTGCACAAGGATTTTAATGTGTGGGTGCATTACTTTTAATTAAGTTTCTTATAAAATTTTTTTTTTTTTATTAAAAACAGAGTGGATTATGCAAGTATGCTCTGTTTGGTACTTTGATATGTTGCAGGTCCCATAGTGTTCCTCTCTTCTTTACAAGAGCTGCAAGGCTTAGCAATTGGTCTTCCATTTATAAACTTATTGTACACTGTGTGGCTGTTTATTGGAGAATCTATTACATACAGTGCATCCAGAAAATGTTCACAGCATTTAACTTTTGCCATATTTTGTTATGTTACAGCCTTATTCCAAAATGGAAACATTCTACAAACAATACCCCATAATGACAACGTGAAAGAAGTTTGTTTTGAAATGCTTGCCATTTATTAAAAATAAAAAATTAAATAGACCACATGTACATAAGTATTCACAGCCTTTGCTCAATACTTTTTTGAAGCACCTTTCGCACCAGTTACAGCCCCAAGTAATTTTGAGCATGATGCTACAAGCTTAACCATACAAATTAATTAAAATCCATTAAGTCTCCAATTCAAGTGCAATATTCCTAAGTGAATGTCCAAAATAAGTCCCGTCACAAATTCAGTAGAAAGGTTCCAATCTCAAAAAAAATCCTCGTGATACCTCGAAAAAAAGAAATACTATATAGTGCATTATCTTCCAAATATTCAAATACTCTAATAAAGTGCAAAATCAAATCTGTGCAAATTCCAAACCACTCTGATTGTGATCCTGGTGATATTGCAAACAACAAAAAAAAAAAAAAATTATATAAAATATATATTATACCAAATTTAAATCTTAGGTGAATACTTTTAGCAGTGACCACTTCAATAATACAGTGAACACTCCATGAACAATCAAAGTAGTGATACTATATACCATTACCCTCTGGGAGTAATCATAGGCATAGCCAGTATTCCTGGTAACAGTATTGCTATCAAATTCTTTTACTTCAGGAGTCCATCCTCCGTACACCTCATAAAGATGAAGAAGACTCTTTAGAACAGATGTCCAAGTATAGGGATAACTTTTAATATAAACTTACATTTAAATTAGCAGCTTTCAACTCTTAGAGTAGCATAAAACAAGTCCTGCAGAGAATGGGCATAGAAATCACATTTTTCAATAAACAAAATGGCCGCAACGGTACTTCCGGTTTCCGTGCGTGCGTCTTGACGTCACGTTCCCTAACGTGTTTCGTCACTTCCAATTCCTTGGACTTCATGGCTTGGTTTGTACTCTGACATGCACTGTTAACTGTGGGACCTTATATAGACAGGTTTATGCCTTTCCTAATCATGTCCATTCAACTGAATTGCCCACAGGTGGACTCCAATCAAGTTGTGGAAACATCTCAAGGATGATCAGTGGGAACAGGATGCACCAGAGCTCAAATTTGAGTGTCATGGCAAAGGCTGTGAATACTTATGTACATATTTTATTATTTTTTTCTCGTCTTTTATTTTTAATAAATTGCAAAGATTTCAAAACCAACTTCTTTCACGTTGTCATTATGGGGTATTGTTTGAAGAATGTTGAGGGAAAAAAATAAATTTAATCAATTTTGGAATAAGGCTGTAACATAAAATGTGGTAAAAGTTAAGTGCTGTGAATACTTTCTGGATGCACTGTACAGTTGAAGGCCTTGGTTTTCAGTTGTAGCATGGAAGCTATTGGCATGGATCTTTATACATTTGTTTTTACATTTCTCGTATTATGTGCAAATCCGTGCCAGTTGCATTATTCTTTCTGCTTGTACTGAACAGTAACTACACATCAATTATCAATAAAAGCATAGAGGGCAATTCAGTAAAGCATTTCTGGTGTGGTGGCCATATTAGAAAGTCATGTGGGCAGATTACAATTTTACGATTCCCGAGGGGTGGAACCTGACTATGGCGGCTGAGGAGGGCGCGATGTAGGAGCTCCCTGACAAGCTCCGCATTCCAACCTACCCGGGAGCCCTCGTGATGAAGGAGATCGGAGGGGTGAGACCTACCTCTGTTTGAGGGGTCTCGGCGGATCTGTGCCTGTCTTCTGGTGCGGCGGACCGGGAGTGAGAGACGTAGCTCGGTCTGTCTGGAACCCGGCAGAGACGCTGTGTCGGGTTGCCGGGAGACAGGTAGGCGCGGCTTGACCACGTGGTCAGCCGCTGAGGCGTACTGGGAGGTCAGGAAGCCGGCCGGCGTCCTGTGGAGAGAAGGAGGTGCTGGTCCGCTCCTCGGTTCGCTGTTGGACTTGCTGCCAGGGCTGAAGAGGAGCCTAAATGCCCCAGTCTTGTGTCAACAACCAGAGATGACTCTGAGGAATCCCCCTGAGGAATGAACTGCTGAAAGGGATGGCATCTGAAGCCTGGAGCCGTCTCGCAAGAACAGAAGAGAGAGGAGGGTGAGTGAGACTGGCTGTGGCTTGAAATATGCCAAATGTTATATTGTGCTGTTTTGAAAAGCAGAGAGTGAAGGAGAGAAAGGGGGATTCCCAGGGAATACAAAGGAGCTGAAAGGAGAAGAAGACTAAGTGACATAAAAAGGAAAGTTAAGGGACAAATAACCAAGCAAGGCTGAGACACGAGTATATATATTTAACCTTTACTTACCCCGAGTTTATAAAGGAGAATAAGACTCACAGAAGATATGAAGACTAAAAGTGCTAAAGGAAGTGAGTTTAAAGGGTCCCAAATCGGCACAATTAAAAAATATACGTCCCAGGGAAATGTGACCCCAGAAAGGCCCCAAGGCATAAATGAAAAAGGAGAAGTGGATCTCAGTCTGGAAAATAGTCCTAGACTATCGTTGGGCTTGAATGTTAGCACTCAACAAATATCAGGAAATATGGAGATGAAAGAACTTGAAAGAGATCTACAAGTACCGAATAAAAAAGAGATGGCAGAAATGTTCAAAGAATTAGAGAAAACAATAAAGCAAGAAATGGCAACTATTCGGAACGATTTGGGACAGCTGAAGAAATGGAGGAGAAAGTTAAAGATCGGGCACAAAACATTTCCGAATTAGAAAAGAAGATAACCAAAATGGGGAAAGTCCAGAAAAAGTTGCTTTATAAGGTAGAGGTACAGGAAAACAGGGACAGGAGGAGTAATCTTAGGATACGAGGGGTCCCAGAGATTTCAAAGGGAGAAGTATTGCAAGAAGTAGTAAGTAAAATCTTAAGCTCCATAATGGACAGATCAGATATAGAAGTGATTAAACTAGATTGAGTTTTTAGAATAGGAAAACCCCAACAAAGTATTGGGAAGGGAAAATCGAGAGATATAATTGTTAAATTCCATAAGTATCGGGATAAAGAAGAAATTTGGAGGAAGATCAAAGGAAGAACAACAATTCAGTATGGAGAAATAGACATTCAGATTTTTGCAGATCTAATACCTGAGACTTTGTGGAGATGGAGATCCCTGAGGCCCCTGTTGGAGCAGATGAGGAAGCAGAACATGCATTACAGATGGGGAACCCCAGAGTGCCTAATAGGATGGAAAAAAATGGAGTTACAGCTTATCTGAGATTCCTGAGGACTTGAGAGACTTTTGTGATAGACTTGAATTGCAAAGAATGGAAATTGCTGGATTGGAAGAAGAAGAAATTAGAACTATAAGAAAAGAGGATTGGCAGCTTGTTAGGGGGGGAAGGGAGGAGGGGGTAAGAGTGAAAATTTTTTTTTCTTTTTTTCCTCTCTCCCTTCCGGTCTCCTTCTCTCCCTTGCGATATCCCTTCTAGATTCGCGGCCCTAGAGGTCTGTGGAAACTTATTGAGTTAAGTAGATAAGCTCGGGGGTAATCGGGAAGGTTGGAAAGAGGGAGAGCCGTTCATGGGTGGAGTTTATCCCCAAGGATTAAATCAAAGGTGGGACTAGGCCCACAAATGATTGGTAGGCATACTAGAAGCCTAAAAAGAGAGGGGGGAGGGGGATGGGTATGGGGGGGGAGTGGCCGGGAGGATGGGGGGGTGGGGGAGGGATATTGGGGTCAACTTCCTGTATGATAGGAGATATAAAAGCAAGAAATAAGGAAGTATAAGGAGTATAGATGGAGGAGAAGAGGGGAGATTTAAGAAAGATGGAAGAAATACAGTTTATACCTTATAATGTAAATGGGTTAAATTGTCCTGGGAAAAGATTTAGTCTATTTAAAGAGCTACAACATAGAGCATCTTCAGTGGTTTTCTTGCAGGAGACACATTTTGAGATAGTCAAAATGTTAAGTTAAAATCTAGGTATTACCCAGCATGGTACTATGCAGATTCCCCGATTTAAGAGAGCAAAGGGAGTAGCAATAGGGTTTGCAAAGAATATTAGGTTTGAGCTGGAGGACAGGAAGATGGATCCGGAAGGGAGATTTTTGTTTTTAAGAGGTAAGCTACAAGAAATTGAGTGTATAATGGCTAATATTTACTGTCCAAACAAAAAGCCGGAGTTATTTTTGAAAAGTGTGCTGAGGAAGCTGATGGACTTTAAAAAAGGCCACTTGATTTTGGCTGGAGACTTTAATTTTTGTATGGATCCACAAAAAGATGCAACCTCTTCTGTGCAGAGAGAGGGGTGTAGGGCTCTGAGAATATTGAAAAAAGAAATACATGAGTGTCAACTGGTGGATATCTGGAGAACTACACATATGCATGATAGAGACTATACCTTCTTCTCAAATGTGTACTCGAGACTAGATTATATATTGATAGAGCATCAGCTTATTGAGTCTGTGAATCAGTATATGTAAGTTAGTGAGCGCAATCTGAAAAGCGACCAATGCACTAAAAGGAACCACAAAACCTTTCAAATAGAATCATAAAACAAGGAGTGCAGCACTACATGAAAATTGAATCAAACAAACCTTTGTCACAAGGATATAAGCAATAGAAATGAGTCCACTATGGTATCATAATCTGAATTCCTCAGTCCACAATGAGATTTTTGACACTGTAGGTATAATCCGGTTTTCTGTTGTGGCGATATGAATAGATTGCCTACTCACCAGAAACACAATGTTACTGCGCATATCTGGATCACATGCATCCTGGGGTCCCGGATGAAGACAGCCCGGTGTTAGGATACTCTGGTGGTCCCTCAATGGTATGTGAGAAGGATACCGATCTGGTCTTAAAGTGCTTACTCCTCAGGTCTGCAGCAATGCCTAAAATACTGGGGCTGAGGTGTGGAGGCTCAGTGCCAGGTATGGAGAATGAAGGTGCTCATAGTGTAGTATTATAAACAATGGATTTATTGTGTTAAAATGAGAGCAATGCCATACATACATAAATGACTGCATATGATAAAAGGCTGCTGTGAGCAATAGTAAAAGCACCCAAAAAGCACTGACCAGTACACATCAAATGTGGGCCGCCGGACCTCCTGATCCGGCGGCGTGACGTCAAGGCGTGCAAGGGCTCCTCCTAGACGCATTTCGTGTAAACACACGTCTGCAGTAGGGGTGATGTCACGCCGGATCAGGATGAGACCAGATCTGTATCCTTCTCACACACCATTGAGGGACCACCAGAGTATCCTAACACCGGGCTGTCTTCATCCGGGACCCCAGGATGCATGTGATCCAGATATGCGCAGTAACATTGTGTTTCTGGTGAGTAGGCAATCTATTCATATCGCCACAACAGAAAACCGGATTATACCTACAGTGTCAGAAATCTCATTGTGGACTGAGGAATTCAGATTATGATACCATAGTGGACTCATTTCTATTGCTTATATCCTTGTGACAAAGGTTTATTTGGTTCAATATATCATGTAGCGCTGCACTCCTTGTTTTATGATTATTATTGAGTCTGTGGTTAAGGTAGAAATAGAAGCAATGTCTTTTTCAGATCATGCCCGTCACAATGAAAATGGAGTGGGGAAGGAGGGGGGCAGGAAGTCTAGGATGGAAGCTGAATGAGGCACTTCTCCTAGATAAAGATATTGCTCAGAAGATTGGGGAAGAGATTAAGCAATTTTTTGAGGAGAATGAGACAGGAGATGTGTTGATAGCCACAGAGTGGGAGTCTCATAAGGCATATATAAGGGGAATGTTGATTGCGATTGGGGCAAAAAAGGAAAAAGAAAGGAGAAAGTTAGGGGACTTTTAAAAGAAATATGTGATCTGGAACAGATACATAAAAACAGAATAACAAAAGAAATAAGGCAGAAGGTAATAAAAAAGAAAGAAGAATTAGAGACTTTGATGGAGGAGGAGAGGAGAAGAGTCTATAATAAAGTACTAAGTGAGAGGTATAGATGGGGAGATAGACCAGGAAAATATTTAATGAGAGCCCTGAGGAAAAAGGAAAATAGGAATTATATAGAAAAAATAAAAATCTCCAAGGGAGAACTGCTCTATTCAACTAAAGAAATTGCTAAAGTATTTATGGAATATTATAGAAAGCTGTATAATATCTGTCCCCATGACTCTTTAAAAAATACTGAAACTGAAATTGAGAGGATTCAAAAGAGAAAGATATATCTGGAGAATGCGGGCTTATCAAAATTAAGCGAAATACAACTGAATTCCCTAGATGCACAAATTACACAGGAAGAAATAAAAGCAGCATTAAAAAGCACAGCGTCGGGGAAAAGTCCTGGACCAGATGGTTACACTGTGAGATACTATAAAACATATAGTGAAATATTAATACCTAAGCTTAGAAGATATATGAATGCTTTGGGAAGAGGGATGGAAGTAAGAGGAGTCTCTACAGGCCCATGTTGTGCTTATCCACAAAGAAGGAAAAGATGCTTCTCAATGTTCGAGTTATAGACCTATTTCATTACTGAACACGGACACTAAGTTATACGCAAAGGTCTTAGCAAATAGACTGAAGGAATTTATGCCCGAATGGATACATGGGGATCAGGTCGGCTTTGTTCCAGGGAGGGAGGGCAAAGATAATGGGTTGAGATCTCTGATGCTTATTCAGAAAAGTAGAAAAGGAAAAACTCCGGTGGTGGTGCTCTCAATTGATGCCGAAAAGGCATTTGATAGAGTGGATTGGGGCTTCACGATGGACACCCTGGAAGCCCTAGGGATCGGAGACAGAATGAGAGAGTGTATAGGGAACCCTCCGCAATTATTATGGTAAATGGGGAGAGGTCGGAACCCATCAAGATGTCAAACGGAACAAGACAGGGCTGCCCATTGTCCCCACTGTTATATGTTCTGTCACTGGAACCCTTGTTGTCAACAATAAGGAATAATAGAGAGGTAAAGAGAATTCAGATAGAAGATGTAGAGCACAAAGTGACTGCCTTTGCGGATGACTTGTTGTTCTATGTTGGGAATCCCAGGATAACACTCCCAAATTTAATGAAGTTGTTGAAGGAATATGGGGAATTGGCAAATTTTAAAAATTAATCCAACAAAAACTGAGATTTTAAATATAAATATTTTAAAAAGTGAAAAAGAAAAGATACAAAAGGAATTCCCTTTTATATGGAAAGAAAGAGATATAAAATACTTGGGTGTAAAACTTACTGCTTCGTATAAATACCTGTATAAACTAAATTATATTTCACTGTTAAACGAGATTAGGGAGGAATTAAAAACATTAGAAGGAGGAAATCCGACATGGATAGGACGTATAAATCTGGTAAAAATGGTAATTGTACCTAAAATCCTATATAGATTTCAAATGATTCTAATTAAACTCCCAGAAGCCTTCTTTAAAGCAATTAAAAAAATGATAAGATATATATGGAGGAATAAAAAAATAAGAACATCCTATGAATTGCTAAGTAGGAACAAAGAGAAGGGTGGATTGGGGGTTCCAGATTTTAGAAGATACTATAAAGCCGTAATACTGGCAAGAATTTTAGATTGGACGTATAATTATGAGAAAAGTTAGGTTAAAATTTGAAAATAAACTCAGTGGAACCAGTCTAAGTAAAGTTATATGGGTACCACCACAATATAGAGGATTAAAAGATAATGTAAGTATATGCACTTTAAATGTTTTAAGGGTTTGGGATAATTTGCACAAAAATATGAAGTTGGATTTCAATTCTACATTGATGCCACTAAGAAACGCAGAGTTTTTTCCCCCAGGTAGAGAAGAGATAGCAGGTAAATGGTTTAAAAAGGAGGATGTTCAATTGAGGGATGTTTTGGTGGGGGGTGGATTGGGATCATTTAGGGATTTGGAAAAGAAAAAGGGAGAGATATTCACTAAGATTGATGAGTGGCATTTTTTTCAATTGAAATGTTTTGTTGGGAATCTTTCGAAACCCTTGAGGACTAGAGGGGACTGGAATTTGTTGGAAAAGTTGTTGGGGTCATGAAGTGATGGGAAACACGGTATTGCTAAAGTTTATAAAATTCTTACTGAATTGGACACGAACACAAAGCCAATATATATAGTAAAATGGGAAAGGGATATGGGGGTTGTGATAGATGAGGAAAAACAGACGAAAATATATGGATTAACTCACGAGAATGTAAGTATGAGGGAGGTAGAAATAAATTATAAGTGTTTGATAAGATGGCACATTACACCGAATGTTGAACATAAGATGTGTGGGGAGAATTCACCGTGGTGTTGGCGGGAATGTGGAGAGATAGGAACAGTGTACCATATATAAAATATAAAATGAAGTGAGCGCTCATTAAGTAAAAAGAAAATATCAATAAAATAAGCAGCTAATGGCACAAGAGGGGATCACAACTTCCTCTGACTGTATAAATAGATGAATAAAGTGCAGCGCTAAAGCATATCAAAAAAGTTCGTTCTTAGAAGTTCGTTGTCAAAAGTTCATAAGATATCTCGATCAATACTATGGTGTACACAGCTAGAAGGATCCAGTAGAAATGACAGAAATGCGCACTCACCGACCGCGCATAGGAAATGCGCATTTGTGTGTTAGAAACACAAGTGTCGAACTCCCTCAGGACGAGGTATCATCAGGCGGTGATCTGCTAGGCTCACAGGACCTCCTTAAGATCAGGATTAAAGACGGCTTAAGAGGAGGAACTGACAGCTTGTGACGCCTCATCGCCGCACAGACCACGAGGAGGTCTGGCGGCCATTTTACTCTAGGTCAGTACCAGTATTTTTACCATACACTTCTGGCTGTTTGCCAGTTTGAATACTGACCTGTCCTGTTATATATGTTATTTAAATAAAACTTTTGATATACTACACTATGGGCATTCTCCCGTTTTTTACCCCTTATTGAGGGGTTATCAGACTGGCAGACACAGCTATATCTGGAGGAGGGAGCCCTCACCTGGCCGTCTTTAATCCTGATCTTAAAGAGGTCCTGTGAGCCTAGCAGATCACCACCTGATGATACCTCGTCCTGAGGGAGTTCGACACTTGTGTTTCTAACACACAAATGCGCGTTTCCTATGCGCGGTTGGTGAGTGCGCATTTCTGTCATTTCTACTGGATCCTTCTAGCTGTGTACACCATAGTATTGATCGAGATATCTTATGAACTTTTGACAACGAACTTCTAAGAACGAACTTTTTTGATATGCTTTAGCACTGCACTTTATTCATCTAAGTGTACCATATATGGTGGGAGTGCCCAAAAATCCAAGTATTCTGGAAGATAATAATATATTTAATAGGAACGATAACTGAAATCAATGTTAGGTTGGACCCAGAAATATGTCTCCTGCACAGTACAGACTTAACAGTGAATAAATATAAGGAATCAGGTATATGGTACTATCTTAATGCTGCAAAAGGTTTGATACCCAAGTTCTGGCGGAAAGCAGAGGTGCCGAGAGAGGAAGACTGGGTAGAGTGAATCAGATTAGAAAGATGGAAAAACTTTATCACATGCAGGAAGATAAGATGGAGGTTTACCATATGAAATGGGAAAAATGGGAAAAAGCTGGATTGAATACGAAGTATAGGAAACTATAAGTAGAAATGAAGATCAAACTCTACTCGCCTTAGTAGGAAGATCTGGAGAAAATACAGAGAAGGTTGACGGGGAGGGGGGTTGGGGGAGGGGAGGGAGCGAGGGAGGGGGAGGGATTGGGAAATAGGTTTAGAAAGTGTAAACAAGAAATGATTTTTGTATTTTTTTTTCTTATGTGATAATGATGGAAATATGTATTTAACTGAAAAATCAATAAATATTTAAATTAAAAAAAAAAAGAAAGTCACGTGCTAAGTTCATGAAAGCATTGCAACAATTTTTTGCTATTTTCATTGTGTGCAACACATTCAGGTAACTCTTATGTGTGACACTTCTACATTCTGGCACTATGGTTGTGACAAATTAAGAAATACTGCTGTATCAGTGATAAGAAAAATGGGGGTAAACAAGATATCTTCCATGGTGGAGCAAATTGTTTCATGGGGTAAGTATTTTGTTGCAGATAAAATTCCATCTGAGACAATTCTGCAACACATTTATATTCACCTTACCAACAATTACATGAATTTGTCACAAAGTTACATTTGTTGCGTGGACAGGAGACAGCTTTTTGAGTGTGTTAGACAATCTTTATGAATTCCAGGGATAGTGCTTGTTTACCCTAAATGTTTGGCTATTTAATTTTCCAAATTGCTCATTGTATTTTCAGATGTTAATTATGTAACTATAACTCCTGGAGGTGGGGATCACACACCTGGTGTTCCAAATCAGTTGGAATCTGGAAAAGAACTAATTGCAGATATAACCAAATTCAGTAGCACCAGTGATCAATCAAAAATAAGTGAAGATGAACCACGGTCACTGAAGGATACCAGTCCACCAGTTAAGAAAAGAAAGGTAAAACCCTTTTCCTTTCCTCTTATCAATATATTTCATATGTCATATGATTCCTGAGTTCTTTTTAAGATTTAGTCATATCAAATAGCATCTTTCTTCTCAAACACCATAACTTTTTAACAGTTTGATCCTTGTTTTGCTGCTCTAAACTTAGAGACATCGTCCCGTACCCCAAAGTGACAGTGTCTCTGCAAAATGACTTCTCCTGATTCCCCTATACTGCCTTCCTTTTCCATAGTCAGCATTTCCAAGTTGTCAAGGTCATTGTAAGTATTTCACAGTCAACTGTAATTTCTCAGAGCATCATTTTAATGACCGGAGAAGCTGCAACAGCAGGTTTGATCATGCAGCATTAAAATGTACATCTCACAAACCTATCCCTAGTTTTTCTTTTTCTTTTTTTTTGGGGGGTTGGGGGGGTAGATATGAATTGACCATATTTAGATAATATTGTACATTGAAAATTTCACTGCAGCCGCACAGCCAAGGCTGAGAAGTGTCAGGTCACCAAGTTTGCCCATGTATAGTCAGCCTAGCTATGGATAACTGCTAAATATGGAACAATCAGTATGTGATTTTTAGTTGCCTTTGTTCTTGAGACTGAAATTCATCCTTTGTCAGGGGTGGACAAATAGATTAACAAATTTTAGAAGAAAACCAATTCAGTGTAGTTGCAGGTAGGGGGTTCCGAACATTCATTTTGAAAACACTGGTTGCCTGGCTGTTTTGTTGCAGCCTGGCCACTGGGACCTGTCTTGTCCTGCTGTATGTCCGCATTTCCCTAGATTTTATGATTACTAAAGAAATACTAATTTATCATGCAGAAAAAAAACAGAAAGAAAAGTAAAAAGAAGCCAGTCAGCTACTCTGACTCATCATCGATTTCACTCACCACTGATCAGGAAGACTCCAGTATTGTTGAAAGTGTTGAAAATGATGGTGAATCTGAGAGCCTTGCACACTCTGTCACTTGTGAGACCATGCAACCCACTGCAAAAACAATAGAAAATGTCGATGCTACCAATTTACCATCTCAAAGTGGTGAAATTAAGATGGAATCAAAAGAAGGGGAAAATTCTACTAGAGGAAATACAATATCAATACCCATTGAAAATGTGCCATTTAACAAAGACAAGCATGAAGACAAAGACACAAATCCCAGAATTTCCATGGGAGTTGAACTTTCAGCCTCCTCAAAGGATGAAGGTTCTGAAGGCACAAAGACCAGTTCTGATAACTTAGAAGTTGAGACTGTCCGTGGGACAGAGGTCTCACTAAATGAGAAAATGACAGTTGACCAGGTCATGGATCTTAAAACAGGCATATCATGTGCATCTAAAGTCAATTGCAAGGTGGAAGACAAAGGTACTCAAGATAATCAACAGCCTCAAAACAAAATTACACTTCCTACTGAGTTAAAATGTAGTTCTGGCCCAGTAAAACAGACCATTCAAAATGAAATGAAAGCTTTGCAGAGTAACATGGACACAACAAGCGAATGTAATCTCAAGGTAAAAATTAAGCTTGAAAATAAGCACAGTGATCAAAATGTAAAGAGTAATGAAGGACTGAATAATATCTCCAGCAGTGAAAAAGATACTAGTAATACATGTAAACCAAATAGAGAAACAAGTAGTACAACACCTGACTTACATGAAAGAACTCAAATTTCAAATATGTCAGCTATTTCTGGGACAGCTCCTGATGTAGACACAGGATTTGAACATAAAAAGACCAATAACAAACTGCCACCTGGTCGCAAGGATAATAACGATGACACAAAGGTAGATGCCTCCAAACAGATTTCAGTTGATGAAGAGAATAATAACTGTGGACAGGCAAATATTGATCGAAGATCTGAATCAGATTGGGCAACAAAACAACAAAATAAAAATGAAAAAGAAACTGATAAAAGTATTAGGAACAGTCCATCAGAATCCTCTAAAACATCGATCCAGAAAGATGCAAATGAAAATGAAGACAAGAAAGTAACTAAAAAGAGGAAGAATAATCAAAATAAATCACAGGAAAAAGAAGATTCCAAAAACAATGAGAATACTCAGGTACGTTCATATAGAATTGTCTAATCCTTTTGTGTTTGTGGATTAGTTTGCTGCTTTCGGAAACTAAATTGTCACTTGATGATCTAAAAACATAGGACAGATAAAATAACCTGCGAACACCGTAGTATCAGGGGCATAGAGCTATAGTATCTGTATATGGGGAGTGGGGAAATAGACTGTAGACCTATAAAGACCCAGAGGAGGTTATTTACTAAAACTGCATGGTGCAAAATCTGGTGCAACTAAGCATAGAACACCACTGCATACACTGCAACACTTCAGAAACCAATCCGCTTCCAGGTTTTATTGTCAAAGTGTAATTGAACAAGCTGAAGTTAGAAGCTGATTGGCAACCATGCACAGCTGCACCAGATTCTGAGTGCACCAGTTTTAGTAAATCTACCCCATAGACTGATTAGGCTGTGCTTTCATTCTCACAGGAAGTGGCGTGGTGTAAATTGAATGCAAGCAAACTATCGCCAAGTCGCTTCCACACACCCTGGCAACAGCCCCCTGCATGTTTCCCGGGATCTGGCAGGTGTCAGAAGAGAGGGAGATCAGCGAACATCTGTTTGCTGCTCTACCCTTCCTACTAAGATTTCAGAAGTATTGTGTAAAACAACACGTCTGGGTCAGGCTGTCACGTTCCATTGTCCTTTTTTATTAGCTTTATTAAAGGGCATTTTTTTTTCTTCTCAATAAAGATTGTGATATAGAGTGATTAAGCCCAGTGGTGGTGAGCGTTTTTAAATTTAATTTTGTGCTAACATTGTGTGGCATAAAAATGTGGAACTACCACTATTCTGTTCTCTAGTATCTGCTTTCGGAAAATATATAATGTTTGGGGGGTGTGGCTTAAGTAATCTTCAGGCCTAAAATGATAGTTAAAGCACGTGTGCAAACAAAAGCAATATCCGCTCTGGCATTGAAAGGGTTAAAAGCAGAGCATGTACTGAAAGTGGAAATCTGTTTTAGAATGGTGATATAGAATAAAATAAGTATTAAAAATAAAACAATGACAATACTTTCTTGTTTCTTCAACCAGAATGCCACAAGTGCTTTACACCCACAAGGTGGAGTTGGAAAAACTTCGGGAAAAGAAAAGGCACAAAGCAAAGAGGAGCAAGAAGCTATTAGAAGGTGTGGTATGCTGAAACACATTTAGGGCTATGTCAGATGGGCAATCCTGTAGCTGGCAATGCTTCACCAGTACCAGAATTGTTAAAGCTGAACTTTGGGGAAAGTAAAAATGTTGCATTGTTATATACTACCATCACCCGTGCGATTCCTCACTTTCACTTCAACTGCTGTAGTGAGTCACTATTTTTGTGACTAAAGCTAATGGATTTATATAAATATAGTGCTTAAGTAACCTATAAAGTGTATACAAAATTCATATATGTGCATAAGAATAACAAATGTATCCACTATATAAAATGCATACAAAATTCATATACAGTGTGCATTAAAATATCAAATTTATTCCCTATATGAAGCGCCTTGTGAACCAAATAAAACTAAACTTATGTATCAACCAAATTTTTAAATATATAAAAGAAAAAGTGCATTGTGCTCAATATCCCAATGTGCCATAAATTACACTGTCCAAATTTGTCAACACTTTGTCAGGTTTCATGTGACCGTCAATATTCTCCTTCTATTTCTACCTCGTGATTTTCCTCCACCTTCACAGCACATTCATCAGATACACTGATCCACCAATCCTTGCCCTCAGTAACCAGGAGTTTCCACCACTTCTCCTCTCACCCCCTCATGTAACACCGCTGCTTTTCCTCCTTTATATCTATCTCATGGAGGTTGGAGTAGACAAAAAGCCAGTAACACTCACACAGTTCATGCTGTACCCCAGCACTCAGGTGTATCGCTTGCTCTCCTTTGGTATCTTTTAGCTCAATTTTTTTTTTTTTATCTGGGAGACTGGGAAAAGAGCTTTTTTTTACCCGATCCTCCCCTGCCTCAGGCTCTTCCACACTGCAAGACTGGTGCCTGTACTGCTTCTCCTCCATGGTCTGGTGATTGGATGCCCTCTGACGTCATCAAGACAATTGGATGTGAGGACGTAGAGGGGACAGTCCACTGCCAAAGTATATGGGAGCACAGTCTGCCTAGGCATCAGAGGATTGGGTAAGTAAAAGTGCTTTTTACATCTTCTAGACATAGACAAGCAATTTAACCCTTTCTGTGTAGGGACAGCCCCACTGCAGGGGAATATTTTTACTTTTCCTGGAGTTAGATTTCACATTTTAGTTTTTTGCTACCAGTTGCCTTTCAGTAGCGATTTATCTAGTGATAGAATGATTTAAAGTAGTGATAATGAAGTTCAATTTTAGTGATTCTGGGCTCAATTCACTATCAAATATCTCATGAGATAATTGAATCACGTGACACATTTGTTTTCTAATTATCTCATGAGATGCTGAAAATGTCAATTCACTATCACCTTCTAAAGCTTTTACCTCAAAAAACAAAAATGCTCGGTAAGTACCTCCATAAAATGGCGTTAAAGTCAATTCACTAAAGGAAATTAGTTAAATAATTAGTGGTCCAGGCATGAGGAATTTAAGGAATGCAAAAATATAATAGCCAATTTGGAGTAGTCTCTGCTGCTTTGGATCAGTTTCTGAACAGTAATGCATAGAAACCTAAATATGGAAAAACACAGAATTGTGTTTTAACTAAATGCAAAACGTTTTTTTAGTTTTGGATAAAGTGGAGAGGGATTAGAACCCCTGTCAAGGTTTTATTGTTGCCTGTACCCCCTCTATATGTACTTCTTCTTTTTTTTTTTTTTTTTTTTTGGAAAGGTGTTTTAACATTTTGAATTAAGGCTTACAAAACCATTGCCATCTACCAGCATATGATGGCAATAATGTCAGCTGCGTAGAGCACAATTAAGCATTAGCTAATAGAAGAGTAATCTATACCTCAGGACATACCTCTCATAGTGACTAGGATTGACAGCAGATCAGGTATGGGCAAACAGTGCCAGCAAAAACAAAAGAAATATAAGTAACTAATACAAACATACAACAGACAATCAATATACATACACTTATACATCACTCGCTCTTCAGGCTAAGATAAGTAAATAATATCTCGTCTAAATTTAATAGCAGGATTGTGGAGCGGCCAGGTCCACAATTTCCCCACTGACAGCTGAAAGTAAAAGAATTGCGAGCAATTAAAAAAAATAAATAAACGGTGTGGGGTCCCCCCTTCCATCTACACCAAGCCCTTCGGGTCTGATATGGATTTTGAGGGGAACTCCCACACCAAAATGTAAAAAAAAAATGGCGTGGGGGTCCCCCCCAAAATCCATACCAGACGCTGTGGGGGACATTCTTTTATTTTTTTCTTTTAATAAAGAACTTGTCAAAGACCGTGTCCTGTCTTTTTTTTCACACAACACTTTTTGTGAATGAGTAACGAGACCATGTACCCCATACTCATTCACTCTTTTAATAAAGGACTTGTCAAAGACTGTCTCCTGTCTTTTTTAACACTGCAGGTTAATTAATCTCAAAAGGGTAGCAGTACCATGTACTGCATACTCATTCACATGGGGGGAGGGAGGGAATCTGAGGGCTTCCAGATTCCGATAAGCCCCCTGCCCGCAGACCCCCCCCCAACCATCAGCCAGGGTTGTGGGGAAGAGGCCCTTGTCCCCATCAGCATGGGGACAAGGTGCTTTGGGGGGAGGGCGCGCCCCCTGCACCAAAGCACCCCCCTATATTGAGGGTATGTGGTCTGGTATGTTCAGGAGGGGGAGCCGGACCCCCACGCCATTTTTTTTTTTTTTAATTTTGGCGTGGGAGTTTCCCTCAAAATTCATACCAGACCCAAAGGGCTTGGTATGGAAGGGAGGGGGGACCCCACACTGTTTTTTATTTATTATGGTGCTGGTTTTTAAATGTAATTATCGCTTTTTTTTTTTTTCTTCACTATAACTCAGATTCAGCTGTCACTTTACCCCCAGCTATAAGAAAGAGAAAGTTTCCTTAGTTTATTTCCCCAAGTTAAAAGAAACAATGTTTCCTTTTAGTTTCTTAAAAGAAACAAAGTTTCTTTTTAACTTGGGGAAAGTGACAGCTAATTCTGTAAGCTATAGTGAAGAAAAAAAAAAGCCGGCAATTGCATTTAAAAATCGTCACTGACATACACTTTTGCGAAAAGAATTTGTAAAGGCATTATTTTCAATAGATTTTCATTCGTAAATCGAAAATTACGTTAACCAAGGCGTAAACCGAGGTACACCTGTATTTTTTCTCCGATTTTAAAGAGAAAAATAACTCTTCATGAATTGAGCCCTCTGTCATTCGTGAAGGTTTTGACAGAGACAGTCTCTAACATAGTTTTCATTAGAAAATTATATATAGACATATTTTCAGCTATGTTGCAAGCCTTTTTTTTTTTTTTTTTTTTTACATTTTTGGTTAGTTTTTATTGTATGGTTGGGTCTGATTTATTACATAAATTAGTTTGTTCCTTCATTCAAAAGTTAGGGAGGTTTTGTAATCTGTATGAACATTAGATGTGTACTGCTTAGCCTGTTAATTCCTATTTTTTATCCCTACAGGGAATTCAATCCTGTTGATTGCATCACACTATATTTCCATGTCATTGTTTCTAAACATTTTGATGTTAAAACCAATGAAGATACAGTGATAGTGAAAGGTGGGGCGATAGAAGGCTATCGAGCATGGGAAGATGCCATCTGCACGATGACCTACACAAAGTAAGTTAAACAGTTCTAGGTTTCTTATGTGGGATTGGGCTTTTCTTATTGGATTCTGTAAACAACAGGGTATTTTTGAAAGAGTGGCTAAGGAGAGCCAGAAAAGTTGTCAAATGAAGTCAACAGTTCCACCTGCTGACTGCATGTACTGTAAATAAGCAGTATATTTTTATGGAATACTTTGTTTAACTAAAAAATATATATTTTTAAAATTGTTTTTCATGTATAATTAAAACATGTATGCAAAACCACAATACATACCCTTTAAATTATACCTCCGAACAATTGAAAATTCAAACTACATTTTAAGCTTTTTCAGCTTTTGAATAGCGTGGGGGAGTTTTATTGCTCTTGACCTTATTTTTAGACAATTCAGTATGCTGCATATTGATTCCTACTATATAATAGGAGTGGAGTGCTATAAGAGGATTCTGGAGTGCTCAGAATCTGATGCACCTGTGCATGGTAGCCAAACTGTTTCTAACTTCAGCTTGTTCAATTTCACTTTGACAAAATAACCTGCACACTAATTGGTTTCTATGCAGTTTCTATGCCAGGTTTTGCATTCTCCTTTTTTAGTAAACAACCCCTATGTGTTCTTAAGCAAATTGTTTCTGTAGTTCTTGTGCAAAGTTTCTAATTTGGAGATCCCACCAATATAGAAGATCCTTTTTGTAAGGTGGCAATGCTAAGTGTTGTCAGTACATCCAAACTCAAAGTGAGAAAATTTCATATATTGCTGTTAATCAGTCCTTAGGCCCCATTCACACTATGGTGTTTTGATTGGTGGGCAGAATTGCCACGATTCTGCTCGCGATTTCAAAACACTCTGCTAAAATGACAAATCTCATAACTGCGTGTTCATGTGCCATTTATTTTAATAGTACCTGAAAATGCGGTGCGGTTTTGCCATGATAAATCACATTGCAATTGCAACAAACTGCATTGCGCAAAGCATGTCACCCAAAAAAGTTTAATAACTTCTTTTGGGCAACACGCTGCATGTGATTCGGTTTGCCATGGTTGCAGCTCTATTTATCATGGCAGAATTGCACCATGTTTTCAGGTGCCATTAAATTGAATGGCACCTGAACACACAGTCTGCGATTTGGAATTTTAACAGAGCATTTTGAAATCGCGGGCAGTATCGCATCAATACTGCCCATGATTCAAAACATCATAGTGTGAAGGCTGTTTTTTTTTTTTTTTTTTTTTTCTTTTTTAGTGGGTTTTTTTTCCTTTTTTTAAAAAAATCTAGTGATCTTGCCAGTAACATAGTTCCTGGCCTATGTTGATATGATGATAATGCTTACTCACCATACCTCATCTATTGATAAGGAAATGTTGCTAACCTATGGCGGGTCTTCTGTAGTCCTCAGGGATAGCTGAGCACAGTGCAACTGATTACTGTCAACGCAGTGCAGAACACATTACGGCACACCTCTGATTGGCGGTTCTGGGTTTTTGCTCTTGAATTAAACCCGTCATGATAGAAACATGAAGGCTGCCATTACAGTTTTTTTTTCTTCTGAAAATGATAGTTCCATGTCTGTTATGCTGGCTTATTTATTTATTTCAGGTACTTGTATAGCGCCATCAATTTACGCAGCGCTTTTTTACATATATATTGTACATATTCACATCAGTCCCTAACCCTCAATGGGCATACAATCTAAAGTCCCTAACTTACATTATTCATACATACACATACTAGGGCCAATTTAGACAGGATCAAATTCACCTACCAGCATGTCTTTGGAGTGTGGGAGGAAACCGGAGTACCCGGAGGAAACCCACGCAGGTACAGGGAGAACATGCAAACTCCAGGCAGGTGCCATTAGCATATTGATAAAACGAAGAGAGAGGGATCAGGGAAGGCAAAATATAACCAGCTTAAACTTCAGCTTTAAGAACACTTTGGCTGTTTTTCAACAAAATTGTTACTTTTTCATATTTAGCTACTTCTGTTCCCATACGTAAATCCAGAAAAACCTAAAAAGGTCTTTTTTTTTTATTCTTTTTTTGCTTTGCCTAATACCCAATATAATGGATTATGTCATTGAATTGATGAAGAAATATGTGAAAATGAAAAAAGACTTGTGAACTACAGGAACCACCAATGCTTTAACAAGGAACTGAAATTTGGAAGCTGTGCTCAGAAACAGCAGGCAGAGGGCAAAGAACTTGTAACTAGTATTGCATGCATTTTCACTGCAGCTCATCTATCTCCACTATGGACTTACTATGCTTTGTTCTGTACAGCGTGTCTAGGTTTTGCTTCGTTAAGTCAGAGCAGGGTTGCCATCCTCCCACGACTTTTTTTTTTCCTTGCCCAAAAAAATGCCTGAAAAAACACTTCCTTTTTTTTTTTTTAACTTTTTTTTTTTTTCTTTTGACAACCTGAAATTTGATAGCAGCTCCTATGAGACACTTTTTTGAGTTTTCTTTTGGTGATATTTAACCACTTACCTGCCGCTGTATAGCAGATATACTGCTACACGGCGGCACGGGTGCACAAAATCACGTGTATATTTACATGATTTTGTATTTCCGGGTAGGGGGCACGCACACCCTAACTGCGCTACCATTCGCGGGTGCCAATCACCGGGTCCCAGCCAGTGATTACTGGCGATCATCGACAGGGAGGAGGACTGCTTTGTTTACCAACAGTCCTCCTCCCTGTCAGTATGGGCACACTGCTCTGAATGGCTGAGCAGAGCCACCTAGTAAAACACTTCCATCACACAGTTAACCCTTTGATTGCCCTTTATGCTAACTCATTCCTGCCCAGTGCCATTAGTACAGTGTCAGTGCTTTTTTTTAGCACTAATCACTGTATTGGTGTCACTGGGGATCTCAGTGACAACAAGTCAGTTCCCCCCAGTGTCAGAATGGCCACCGCAGTCCCTCTATAAGTCACTGAGCACCGCCATAAGTCGCTGATCCCTGCCATTATTAGTATGAAAAAAAATTTCCAGTATCTATATTGCCATTTTGTAAATGCTATAACTTTCACGTATACCAATTAATTTACACATATTGGGATTTTGTTTTTAGCAAAGACATGTTGCAGAATACATTTTGGTCTAAATTTATGACAAAATTAGATTTTTTATTTTTTTTACTGGACATGTTTAATAGCAGAAAGTCCAAAATATTGTTTTTTTTTTCTCAAAAATTGTTGGTCTTTTTATAGCGCCAAAAATAAAAAATGCACAGACAATCAAATACCACCAAAAGAAAGCTCAATTAATGGGGGAAAAAAGGACGTAAATTTAATTTGGGTGGAGTGTTGCATGATTGCGCAATTTCAGTTAAAGTAACGCAAACCGCTTCTTTAACTGCTTCCTGACCGCCCTAAAGCAAAAATGCTGATACAGGACGGTGTGGGTGCGCAAAATCACGTGTATATATACGTGATTCGCGCTCCTGTGGTTTTCACGCCCCTCACAGATAGCGTCAGATTGCCCGTCGGTACACCAGTAATCACATTTAACCCTTTGATTGCCAGGAACACGCTCATACACCATAAACCTCCATTGCTTGTATAGTGTCTGAACAGATTAATATTTTTAATCAGATGAGCACTATACCAGTGTTCACATTAGTATAGTGTCCCCAAAAACGCAGCGTTAGCGGGATCAGCCCCGGCACCTGCCAGCATCTGCGTTTAGCCCCTACGCTTACCCCCCTCCTCCACCAAGTGGGTCACTGTCACTTGATTCTGTTTGCAGAATCAGGCCTGATCTCTGTTAGCACTTGCCAGTAAATTTTGATGACTCTCATATGCAGCTCCAGTACTAGTGCCGCTCTACCTTTTGGTGAACTGGCGAGCACCAGCGACCTAGTACATCCTGGTCGTTCACATACCAGCACTGCAGTATCACTTGGTGACGTGGCGAGTCCCATAAGTGCAGTACAAGCTGTTGCGGTGGCTGTAGCAATCGTGCACACCGAGATGGACGCGGTCATCCATCTTGTTAAGAATCTTCCATTTTGTATCATCTCTCTCTCCCAAATCAGGCTTCCTCCTCCAATTTTCCCCCTCCTTCAGGAATGTGGTCTGTGTGTGTTTGCTGAGTTCAAAAGGCAACAGGCCCCAGTGGGAGAGCTCCAAAGCTGTAAATCATACACTAGCTAGGTGCCCCTCTGTCTGCAAAACCTTTGCTGGAGAAAGGGTCATCAAGCCATAAACCAGCCCTCACTGAGTTTCAAATACATTCCAGGAGGTAATAAAAACAGACTTGTATTTCCAAATAGGAAATAATTACGCAAACATGGAACACATATTTGGATGGCTCACTGTAAGACAAGTCGCCTGGTATATTACACCCCCTATCTGACATACACAGGAGAGCAGAAAATTATATCTCCTTAACCATTCAAGCATATATTTCATATTTCATATCTAAGCATTCAGCAGATGATTCTGGGTATTAATCTACTCGTGGAAAGAATGTTATATGTAACTAGGAAAAGTTATTGGCCATAGTATAATTTGTGAAGGCTTTGGTCAAAGCCTGAGCTCGCCGCCTACACAACCCCCTCCCCAAATGAGGCGATTGGTTCTCTGAGTCAGGGAGACACCTTGTGGAGTTCATAGAAAAGCTAAGCTGAGTTGAGCTAAGTTTAAGAATTCTCCCTTTTTAACATCAGAACCAACTTTGGGAGAAAACGCCCTTTTGCTCAGAAAACTTGAAAGCTGCTTAACCCAAGGCTTTTGGCAAGTACTTTATCTAAATTCCTTTCTGTTATATATTTGCTGTGCTATTGTTTTCTGTATATTTGTATATATATATTGGCTACATCTTTTTTCTGTAAATATTTTTATATTATATTATATTATATATAATATTATATATTATATATATATTCAGTGCATTGTTAGGAATGATCTCTGCACTGAAGGATTGTAACCTTTGTGGAAACTGTCCTTAGAAACAAGCAGTGCATATTATATATATGTATATATATATATATATATATATACAGTTGTGACCAAAATTATTCAACCCCCACTGAAATTGAGTGTTTTGGCCAGTTTGACATTGCTTTTGATCATTCAGTCATCTTGCTTACATTTACATTAAAGAGGCACTTGTAGGTCAGACAAATATAACATAACAGTTATAATGAAATAACCACAAATGTCTTTTCTGTGCTCACAGCATTATCAGTTTTATTCAACCCCCAAGTGACATTCAATCTTAGTACTTAGTACAGCATCCTTTTACAGTTATAACAGCTTTTAAACGTGAAGCATAGCTTGACACAAGTGTCTTGCAGCGATCTACGGGTATCTTCGCCCATTCTTCATGGGCAAAGGCCTCCAGTTCAGTCACATTCTTAGGCTTGCGCACTGCAACTGCTTTCTTTAAGTCCCACCAGAGGTTCTCAATCGGATTTAAGTCTGGTGACTGCGATGGCCACTCCAAAATGTTCCAGCCTTTCCTCTGCAACCATGCTCTAGTGGACTTGGAGGTATGCTTGGGATCATTGTCCTGTTGAAAGGTCCAACGTCTCCCAAGCCTCAGGTGTGTGACGGACTGCATCACGTTTCCATCCAATATCTCCTGGTACTGAAGAGAATTCATGGTACCTTGCACACGCTGAAGCTTCCCTGTACCTGCAGAAGCAAAACAGCCCCAAAGCATGATTGACCCTCCACCATGCTTCACAGTAGGCAAGGTGTTCTTTTCATCATAGGCCTTGTTCTTCCTCCTCCAAACATAGCGTTGATCCATGGGCCCAAACAGTTCTAATTTTGTTTCATCAGTCCACAGAACACTATCCCACAACTTTTGTGGTTTGTCCACATGGCTTTTGGCATACTGCAGTCGACTCTTCTTATTCTTTGGAGACAGCAAGGGGGTACGCCTGGGAGTTCTGGCACGGAGGCCTTCATTACGCAGTGTGCGTCTTATTGTCTGGGCTGAAACTTCTGTACCCACATCTGACAAATCTTTTCTCAGTTCCTCAGCAGTCACACGGGGACTTCTCTCCACTCTACGCTTCAGGTAGCGCACAGCAGTCGAAGTCAGCATCTTCTTTCTGCCACGACCAGGTAGCGTTTCAACAGTGCCCTTTGCCTTGAATTTGCGAATGATGCTTCCTAAGGTGTCTCTTGGTATGTTTAACATCTTTGCAATCTTCTTATAGCCATTGCCCTTCCTGTGAAGAGAAATCACCTCTTCTCTTGTCTTCCTGGACCATTCTCTTGCCTTCACCATGTTTGTAACCACACCAGTAAATGTCTAGAAGGAGCTGAGTATCACAGTCATTTTAAAGCTGCCTAATTGGTGCTTATTATGCTTGATTGCTGCTCGGTGACATCCACAGGTGTTTTCAATACCTGATGGAAAGCACCTGTATGAACCTCTGTTCTTCAGAGTGGTAGTCTTTAAGGGGTTGAATAATTGTGGCAATGAAGAAACCACATAAGAACCATTTACTACTGTATTACATAAACAATTGATGTCATTTTAGTTGCATTTGGGTAGTTACAACGTCCTTGTAGGATTTGATTCTGAATACAATTCCAAATGTACACTATAGTCCCTAAACCCCTTTACAGCATTGGGGGTTGAATAATTTTGGTCACAACTGTATATATATATATATATATATATAGAGAGAGAGAGAGCGCAACTGCTCCTTCCTTTTTCTACTTTCTATTCTATCTTTGCTTGCAATTATGCCTGGTGATGCAGAGTACAGGAAAATGAGCAAAAGTGATTTGAGTACATGAGGAATTGACGTCGATTGCAAAACTTGTGAAGATTTGATTCGGGACCTACAGGAGCATGATAGCCGAGCAGACCAGAACTCGGGGGAACTTGCCCATGCAGGGGTTCCCGCTACCTCCGATCCCAGTGGCTCAGAGATGGCCTCGCAGGATGGGCATACAGAGACTGACACTGGAGTATCATCAAATGTTATCCTAACACCACGGCCTGAGCAGGCCAGCACCTGAATGCCTGTAACCAGCAGAGACTCTCCTCAGATGCAGGAAGCCCTGAAACGCATCATGGAGACAGATCCTGGGGCATACCTGTGGTTCCTTGAATGCCAGGCAACGGCGGACCGAGAAGCTGCAGGATGCCGGGCTGAGAGAGAGGTGGTGCACAGGGGAGCTGATCGTCGGTACGAACTGGAGATGACGAGGCTCCAGCAGCAACGACAGGTTCAGAACCTCGGATCCTTAGAGCATAGGGACGCCTCCCTGACCGTGGGCACAGCAGCCAAGTTTCCAGTGATGTAAAAAGATAGTGACATTGACATGTATTTACTGTCATTTGAAAAAAAACATGCTGTCAGTACCATCTGCCCCAAGCACAATGGGCTCGCTACCTGACACCAGGGCTACGAGGCAAGGCCCTGGATGCATTTGTCGAATTGCCAGAAGGGCAGGACGACGATTATGAAGCTTTAAAAGATGCCATCATCTGGAAGTACCAGATGACCCCGGAAGTGTACCGCAAGCGGTTTAGGTCCTTGCAAAAGGGACCTGGGGACTCTTACACGGATGTGGCAAGTCGCTTATGCACCATATTCCGGCAGTGGACTAAAGGACTGAAAGCTGACTCCTACGAGTCTTTGGAGAATCTCATGATACGAGATCAACTCCTGCATTTCTGCCCGACAGACGTCACACAGTTTGTCTTGGAAAGAGAGTCAGCATCTGCTAAAGCTGCAGCCAATCTGGCAGATACCTATGTCCACACGCGGGTGTCTGACCATCGCAAGGCTCCTCCGAACGGCTGGAAAGGAGGGAAATCACCCATAGCAACCCCTCCTACGCCGGTGAGTCAAGCTCCCCCTTACCCAACACCTGCAGCACTTGGGGCCAAGCCATTCCTGGCTGACTACTGCAGATGTTTCACCTGTGGGAAATCTGGACATTTCAGGACGCAGTATCCTGAGCAGAAGCAGATGACATCACCTGGCCAGCAACTCTTTTTCCGTGCTGTTTGTCCGCAGGAAGATGCGGGTAACCCCCGCCAACTTGCAGCCAGTCACTGTGGGCAACCGGTCTGTAACTGGTTTCCGTAACACTGGGGCAGAAGTCACCTTGATCCGGCCAGAGGTGATTGAACAAAGGAACCTCATCCCAGGAAAGTTCCTTACCCTCACGGGAGTTGGGGGGACCCGTTCACGCATACACTGTGCAAAGGTATTCATAGATTGGGGTGTGGGAAGGGGGATGAGGGAGGTGGGGGTCTCGGATGAAATTCCCACACCTGTTTTGTTGGGTGCCGATTTGGGTACTCTTGTGTCCTGTTATGCCCCTGCTGAGAATACCCAGAAGGCCCCCCTTGAACTCTCTGGACATGCCAAGGTACTGTGTGCAGATGTTGGGGTAATGTCTGGGCAACCTGTGGATGGACAGAGGGAGGGTGCTGGGAATAGTGGGGCTACAGGATTCTCCATTACCTGGAGGACGAGAAGAAATCCCCTTGCATGGGGAAGCAATGAACTCATGTGTCATTGATATTATAAACGTAACTGTTGATAATGATGATGATAATGATGACGATGATGCTGACATTGATAATGTGGATGACAATGTTGAAAATACTAATGATGTTAATGATGATGATGGTCATGATGATAATAATGATGCATTTTCATTGTTGGGGGTCACCCACAGTGCTGTGAAGTGCGCAGAGGTACAATCTCTGGGAGCTGAGCAAAGGGATGTTCTGGATAGGCTTTTCCTTGCCCAGGCACAGAGAATTCTACCTTGATAATCGCCCAGCTGTTGTCCTTGCATGGTACTGGACAGCCGGTTGGTACTTGTAGTCCCGCGGCCGAGGCAGCACTGAGGGGGGACCAACATGTTGCATTCAGCAGCAAGCTAGCTGTGAGCTTCCCTGCTGAGAAAGGTACACAACAGCCGGCTGGTACTTGTAGTTCCACGGCCAAGGCAGCACTGAAAAGTGATCAACACGTGGACTTCAGCAGCCAGCTAGCTGTGAGTTTCCCTGCTGAGAAAAGTAAACAATGGCTTGACAGGGATGGTGAAATGAATGGTCTACCAACAGGGGGCTTGGGAACTGAAATAATGTCACCTGATCTGGCCTGTCACCATGTATGGGGAACATCTGAAGCCAGGGAGGACACCCCTCCAACTATTTCTGACTTCGATTCCCTCCCAAAACAACAGGCAGAAAAACATGTGTCATAGGCAGTGACCACACACCTGGGTTGGAAGTGCGTGGGGACTCACTGGAATTGATGACCGCCCTCCCCTCAGAGAGGGAGCTTTGGCCTTCAGCTCCAATCACCTTTCCTTTCCATTCAGGTACAAAAGCTGCTGGCAATGCCTGTGGTAGATGGTGTCTGGGTTCAGGGAAACCCGGGGAGAGCTCACTGTGCTGTTCATGAGTTGGATGGCAGGGTGTATCCTTCCCTCATGCCTTCGGCCCACCTCATCTCACAGGAGGTGCGGACTGAATGTGCCAAAGAGACAGAGGGAATAGCGCAGTCAGGGATCCAGGGGTCCCGCAGGGTCTGGGCATCACCGGTAATCTCGGTCCCCAAACAGGATCAGATGACCAGGCTTTGTGAGGACCCTGGAAAAGCTCCAGCCCTGTGGTTGTGGCCTACCCCATGCCCAGGAGCCATGAAGTAATGAAGCATCCGGCAGGTGCCCGCTGTCTAACCATCATGGACCTGAGCAGAGAGTATGGGCCACCATCTCTAACCCAGGAGGCTCAGGATGAGTCAGCCTTCACCACTTCAGGTGGCTTGCCTGAATTCACGGGAAAGCTAATTGGGGTTGAGAACGCACCACTCACCTCTCCAGGGGTCAGGAATGACCTACAGTGTGCAGTGGAACTGTGTGCAGTTGCCCACTTTAGGGGCCTTGCAGTGTTCGGCCTGGTCTGGGAAGAGAAACTTGGGCCCCTCTCACTAGTCAGGAACAAACTGCCCGTACCTAGCCTGACAGTCGAGAATGGTAACTGTCAGAGGGGCATGTCAGTGGTGCAGCCTTGGGAACCACTGGTAGGAAGAGACCCCCAGAGGTCTGGAAATGGGGAGACTGAGGCAGTTATGGCCTGGCCTACTCCCCAGACCAGAAAGCAGGTTACGTCAGTCTGGGGTACAGCTGGCTACGGTAAGATGCCTGGGTGCAACTATCATGGCTCAGCTGAACCTGTGACTGACCTAGCAGACAGGAAACTGATGGAAATGGTGTCCTGGATGCTAGCAGGTAAAGAGGACTGTTCTTCTTGGATGAAGGTACCTGTGGACACATCTGGGAGGCAAGTTCCGGAATTCGCCTGTCTGGTTCCGGTACACACAGGCGCCACTACCTTTGGGTCAGATGTAGTCCTGGGCCTGAGGAAGGAGATGGGAGAAGGAAATCTCATTCTCTACCTTGACAAGAAGCTACATCTCAATATGTTCGCATATGACACCCCTGAACAGAAGTGTTGTGTGAACAGGTGGGCACCACGGCAGTGGCCACGATATCCGGATAGTCACAGCCGGCTGGTGCTCACCCCTGACAGCTCACTTGGTTGGCACAACAGTGTTGCTGGGGAGAACAGCACCCTTCTCAGAAGGAACCTGGTTCTCCCGCAGTGCAGTGGTACCAGATCACCCCAAGGTGAGCCTCTGGGCAGAATGGGTCTGTTCCCTGGTCAGGCAAACCAGCGGCAGAAGTCGGTTGTGTCAGGAGGGAAATTGCAGTCCCCTCCCATGCAACAACCTGAGGGGGAGGTGTAGCAATCATGCACACCGAGATGGACGGTCATCCATCTTGTTAAGAATCTTCCATTTTGTATCATCTCTCTTCCAAATCAGGCTTCCTCCTCCAATTTCCCCCCTCCCTCAGGAATGTGGTCTGTGTGTGTTTGCTGAGTTCAAAAGGCAACAGGCCCCAGTGGGAGAGCTCCAGGGCTGTAAATCCCACACTTGCTAGATGTCCCTCTGTCTGCAAGACCCTTGCTGGAGAAGGGGTCATCAAGCCATAAACCAGCCCTCACTGAGCTTCAAAAGACATTCCAAGTGGTCATAAAAACAGACTTACATTTTAAAACCCAGTTTTCCATATAATTTTATATCTCCAAATAGGAAATAATTACGCAAACATGGAACACATATTCGGATGGCTCACTGTAAGACAAGTCACCTGGTATATTACACCCCCTATCTGACATACACAGGAGAGCAGAAAATTATATCTCCTTAACCATTCAAGCAGATATTTTTTTTTATCATATTTAACCGTTCAGCAGATGATTTTGGGTATTAATCTACTCGTGGATAGAATGTTATATGTAACTAGGAAAAGTTATTGGCCATAGTATAATTTGTGAAGGCTTTGGTCAAAGCCTGAGCTCGCCGCCTACACAACCCCCTCCCCAAATGAGGCGATTGGTTTTCTGAGTCAGGGAGACACCCTGTGGAGTTCATAGAAAAGCTAAGCTGAGTTGAGCTAAGTTGAAGAATTCTTCCTTTTTAACATTGGAACCAACTTTGGGAGAAAACACCCTTTTGCTCAGAAAACTTGAAAGCTGCTTAACCCAAGGCTTTTGGCAAGTACTTTATCTAAATTCCTTTCTGTTATCTCTTTGCTTTGCTGTGCTATTGCTTTCTGTGTGTGTGTGTGTATATATATATATATATATATATATATATATATATATATATATATATATATATATATATATATTGGCTACATCTTTTTCTGTAAATATTTTTATTGCACCCTTTTAACCTTTTAGTGATAAATCTTACTTTCTGAAAGTGTTGAACTGTTTCTAAAGCTCTTTAATGCAAACTCAGAACCCCTGCCTCTGAAAAGCGCTACTGTGTGTGTGTGTTTTAAACTTCGGTATAACTCTGCCTGTGGTGACAGTGGTATACCGACAATTATTCAATCATCATAGTGTTATTGCTGGTATTGCCGAGTTTCCTCTTTCTCTGTACAAAAAGGAGGTGGTGGCAGTGTGAAGGGTTAATTATGTAATTAACCTGACCCAGTAACAATTGCACTCAGGCTGCAGGTACATCGATTGTGGTCCGTTAGCTGGAAAATCTTTGTGCAGGGTGCAGCTGGGCGTGGCATTGTTATGCACGTGACAGCACGGTTTTAGATTGGCTAGTCCTTCGGTCACGAGTTTGGTGAGAAGGGCTGGGGTCTGACGCCGCGATCGTCACAGTGACGAGCACAAGTATTGTCCCACAACCACCAAGAATTCGCAAACAGGCACATAGAGCCGCTAGTATCCTTCTGGATGTGCTTGCAAATCCCGATTGGAAGCCCACAAATTCTGCAGCACCCATACTTACCCCATTCACTGCCTAACCCGGAATTCAGGTGGAAACAGCAAATTTAGCTACTCCCCTTAATTTTTTTGGAGCGGTTTTTCACTGAAGATCTGTATGCATTGATTGTGGATCAAAGCAATTTACAGTGGATATAAAACATTTACACATCCCTGTTAAAATGTCAGGTTTCTGTAAAACAAATGAGACAAAGATAAATCATTTCAGAACTTTTTCCACCTTTTAATGTAACCTATAAATTGTACAACTCAGTTGAACAACAAACTGAAATCTTTTAGGTGGAGGGAAGTAAAAATCAAAAACTAAAATAATATGGTTACAAAATTGTGTACACGCTTCAATTAATACTTTGTTGAAGCACCTTTTGATTTGATTCCAGCACTCAGTCTTTTTGGGTATGAGTCTTTTTTGGGTATGAGTCTATCAGCATGGCACATCTTGACTTTGGGAATATTTGCCCACTCTTCCTTGTGAAAAGACTCCAAATCTGTCAGATTGCGAGGGCATCTCCTGTGCACAGCCTTTTTCAGATCACCCCCACAGATTTTTGATTGGATTCAGGTCTGGGCTCTGGCTGGGCCATTCCAAAACTTTAATCTTCTTCTGGTGAAGCCATTCCTTTGTTGATTTGGATCTTTGTCATGTTCAGCTTTCTAGCAGACACCTGAAGGTTTTGTGCCAATATTGACTGGTATTTGGAACTGTTCATAATTCCCTCTACCTTGACTAAGGCCCCAGTTTCAGCTGAAGATAAACATCCCCAAAGCATGATGCTGCCACCACCATGCTTCACTGTGGGTATGGTATTTGTTTGGTGATGTGCAGTGTTCTTTTTGCGCCAAACATATCTTTTGGAATTATGGCCAAAAAGTTCAACCTTGGTTTCATGTGACCAAAACAAATTTTCCCCCATGCTTTTGGGAGACTTCAGATGTGTTTTTGCAAAATGTAGCCGGGCTTGGATGTTTTTCTTTGTAAGAAAAGGCTTCTGTCTTGCCACTCTACCCCATAGCCCAGACGAAGAATACGGGAGATTGTTGTCACATTTACCACACAGCCAGTACTTCTAGATATTTGTGCAGCTCCTTTAAAGTTACTGTAGGCCTCTTGGCAGCCTCTCAGACCATTTTTCTTCTTGTCTTTTCATCAATTTTGGAGGGACGTGCAGTTCTTGGTAATGTCACTGTTGCGCCACATTTTCTCCACTTGATGATGACTGTCTTCACTGTGTCCCATGGTATATCGAATGCCTTGGAAATTCTTTTGTACCTTTCACCTGACTGATACCTTTTAGCAATGAGATCCCTTTTGATGCTTTGGAAGCTCTCTGTGGACCTTGGCTTTTGCTATAGAATGTGACTAAGAAAATGTCAGGAAAGACCTACTAGAACAGCTGAACTTTATTTGAGGCACTTTAAATGATGGCAGGTGTGTACTGACTCATATTTAACATGATTTTGAATGTGATTGCTTAATTCTGAACACAGCTACTTCCCCAGTTATAAGAGGGTGTGCACACTATTTTTTTAGTTTTGTATGTTTACTTCCCTCCTAAAAGATTTCAGTTTGTTTTTCAATTGAGTTGTACAGTTTATAGGTCACATTAAAGGTGGAAAAAGTTCTGAAATTATTTATATTTGTCTCATTTTTTTACATAACAGAAATCTGACATTTTAACAAGGGTGTGTAGACTTATCATATCCACTGTATATGCACAACAATTTATTGCCTTGCCAGGCCATTCGCAAGCAAACCCATTATGGTTTCCATATTAAAAAATTTTTTGGGCCTAATCCTCAACATGGGCATTCTAAAAATAAAAATGAATTGCGGTTGTATTAATCCACTGACCCAATTCATCATATGCCCATGTTCTCTGCTGCCATGGCCAGGCATAGATATGAGAGTATAATGTGTTTAATGCATTTCAACGACAACACACTGTGTTGTCCTCGTAGTGACCCTGAATTTAACCAGCTCTACAAAATTCGAAATCACCTTAACCAAAAATTTGTGATTGTCTATACTCCCCTGCAAAAAATCTGTGTTGATAAGTCCCTCATTAATTTTTCTGGCTGCCTTGCATTCAAACAATTTCTCCCTAGCAAGCGTGCCAGATATGGATGGGGTCAAGATGTATAAGACCTGTGAGAGGGCAACAGGCTATATATATAAGTATCTGATTTCCGAGAGAAAAGATAGTTACGTGTAGTCCCCGTGATGCCCAGACTACATGGGGGCCAGTGGCAAGATAGTATGGGACTTAGTATCATCCTTTTTCCATATGGGGTACCACTTATACGTGGACAATTTTTATTCAAACGTGCCGCTCTTTAGACGTGTACAATTTTGGAATTGGTGTATGTGGCACCTTGCGACCTAAGTGGGTGGATGCAGGGCGGTATATTCTAATGGTGGGCATACCACACACTTTTTCTGGCAGAGATTTCTTCTCTTGTTTTCATTCAGCCAATGGGCTGCATACAAAAAAAAAAACATATATACCCAACAAGGATCAGCGACGTACTGGTACATCACTGGACTTTGGTTATACCAGGATGATGCCTACAGCTTCAGGCATCATCCTGGTATTGTTGTTTTCAGCCAGCGATCGGCTTTCATGTAAAAACAATTCTGGCAGCTAATTAGCTGCAGGATTGCTTTTACAAGAAGCTGGAGTCGATCCCCCCCCCCCCCACGCTGCCTTCCAAGGCCTTTTTGGGCAGTCCCGTGCCGTCGGGGGAACCTGAGAATGCAGCCGGTGTTTCTGCCAGCTGAACATAGAGCTGATTGGAGACCGGAATGGTGCCAATCATCTCTATAGTCTAAGAAATCGGAAGCTGCAAGTATTTCATCACTTCAGTTTTGCAGGATATAAACAGCACCATTTATAAATTGGGAAAAGCATCTGATCTTGGTGAGATTCGATAATGTAAGGGCAGAAGAGATATATAGAGTAGGATAGACCCCAGATTTCTCAAAAAAGAATATATGACAATGCCCATTGAAGTTCTAGGGGATATTTTCATTCCCTGTGATAGCATTAAAAGTGATAAAAAAAAAATGAAAGGGGCAGTGTAAAAATAATGAAAAAAATCAAAATAACTTAAAAAAAAAAAAAGCACCCTCACCCGCAAGCATCGACCCTGTGCCGGTTTGTAAACAGTGGTTGCACCATGCATGTGAGGTATCGCCACGAACGGCAGATCAAGGGCAATAAGTCTAGCACTAGACCTTCTCTGTAAATCTAAAATGGTAGCTTGTAAAGGCTTTTAAAGCATTGCCTATGCATATTAAAATTGTATGCAGTTTGTTGCCATTGCACGGGGCATGCACAGTTTTAAAGCATGTCATGTTTGGTATCTATTTAGTCGGCATACCATCATCTTTTATATTTTATCAAGTAGTTGACCAATATATTGTGTGTTTGTTCCTTAAAAGAAAAAAAATGTTTTTTGTTTTTTTTCAAAAAGTTTGCGTTGGTACTCGCGCAGCAATTTTTCAATGTGACATCAAAAATTGTAGCACCCACCATCTTGTTCACTAGGGTGTCTGCTTTAAAAAATATAATGTTTGGGGGTTCAAAGTAATTTCCTTACAACAAATACTGATTTTGTTCATGTGAACAAAAAGTGGCAGAATAGAATTGGTCTTCAGGTGGTTAGAAGAGTGAATGATGTGTGGCATAAACTTCTAATGCTGGGCATAAAATGCCCCCCCCACCCAAAATTGATCCCTTTTTGGAAAGTAGACACCCCAAACTATTTGCTGAGAGGTATGTTAACCTCTTGGCGCCTGTCGTATGCAAATGTGCAGCCGCCCGGCGTCTGGGCCTTGACGCCGAGCGGCCGCACATTTGCGTGCAATTAAGAAACACATATGTGCTGACAGCGCGCACCTTGCATGCTCCCAGCACACTTGTCCGGTACTCACTGAAAGGTCCCGATCTCTTTAAGGGTTTCAGAAGCTGGGAGGCGGGGCGGGGTTTTAGGGTCATGTGACAGCCGTGATTCGCTGGCGCCAAGGGGTTAAGTCAATAGAAGAATTTTAATTTTTTACCACAAGTTTTTGGAAAATGACAAAGAATATTATTTTTTTTTTTTAAACACAAAATTGTCACTTAATTGATTTATTGTTCATACATGCCATGGGTATATGTGGAATTACTCCCCCAAATTAAATTCTGCTACTTCTCCCGAGTATGGAGGTACCACATGTGAGAGACGTTTTGGCAGTTTAGCCAAAATCCAATAAGCACCTTAAGGCTTTTAAAGGGCTTTAATTCCTTATTACACTTCTCGACTACCTATCACAGTTTCAGAGGCCCTGATATGCCAGGATAGCACCCCCCCCCCTCCCAAATGACTTCTTTTTTGGAAGTAGAAACCCCAAGGAATTTGATAAGAAGCATGGTGAGTATTTTGCAGATCTAATTTTTTTCTCACAAGGTTTTGCTATCCTGGCATTTCAGGGCCTCCAAAACTGTGTTAGGTAGTAAGGAAATGAAATGAGGAAGATACGCACCTTCAGGCTTTCAAAGTGGTCCTTGGAGGATTTCAGGCTCCTGTATGTAGTTAGGCTCCCAAAAAGTCTCATATGTGGTATCCCCATACTCGGTAGAAGTAGCAGAATGTATTTTGGGGTGTAATTCCACATATACTCATGGCTTGTGTGAGAAATATATCATTTAAATGAAAACTTTGTGTAAAAAAAAAAAAAAATACATCTTCCATGGACTCAATACAGTGGCAAGAAAAAGTATGTGAACCCCTTGGGATTACGTGGAGTTTTGCATGAATTGGGCATAAAATGTGCTCTGAAAGTCATCTAAGTCACAACAATAGAAGAACACAGTCTGCTGAACATAATACTACACAAACATTAGATGTTGCCATGGTTTAATTGCACATAACATGTAAACATTCACAGTGCAGGGAGGAAAAAGTATGTGAACCTTTGGACTTAATAACTGGTTGACCCTCCTTTGGCAGCAATAACCTCAACCAAACGTTTCCTGTAGTTGCAGATCAGACCTGCACAACGATCTGGAGTAATTTTGCACCACTCCTCTTCACAAAACTGTTTCAGTGTAGCAATATTCTTGGGATGTCTGGTGTGAATCGCTCTCTTAAGGTCATGCCACAACATTTAAATCGGGTTGAGGTCAGGACTCTGACTGGGCCACTCCAGAAGGCGTATTCTGTGCTGTTGCAGCCATTGTTTTGTTGAATTACTTGTATGCTTTGGGTCATTGTCCTGTTGCATCACCCATCCTCTGCGGAGCTTCAGTTGGCGGACAGATGGTTGTACGTTTTCCTGCAAAATGTCTTGATAAACTCTGGAATTCATTTTCCCATCAATGACAACAATCCGTCCAGGCCCTGAGGCAGCAAAGCAGCCCCAAACCATGATGCTCCCTCCACCATGTTTTACAGTGGGGATGAGGTTTGATGTTGGTGTGCTGTTCCTTTTTTTCTCAACACATAGTGTTGTGTGTTCTTCCCAAACAACTCAATCTTGGTTTCATCTGTCCACAGTATATTTTGCCAGTAGTGCTGTGGAACATCCAGGTGCTCTTTTGCAAACTTCAAACGTGTTGCAATATTCTTTTTGGACAGCAATGGCTTTCTCCGTGGTGTCCTCCCATGTACTCCATTCTTGTTTAATGTTTTCCTTATTGTAGATGTGTCAACAAAAATGTTAGCATGTGCCAGAGATTTCTGTAGGTTTTTAGCTGACACTCTGGGATTCTTCTTTACCTCATGCAGCATTCTGCGCTGTGCTCTTGCAGTCATTTTTACAGGATGATAACGCCTAGGGAGAGTAGCAACAGTGCTAAACTTTCTCCATTTGTAGACAGTCTGTCTTACCGTGGACACGTGAACATCAAGGCTTTTGGAGATACTTTTGTAACCCTTTCCAGCTTCATGCAAGTCAACAATTCTTGATCGTAGGTCTTCTGAGAGCTCTTTTCTGCGAGGCATGGTTCACACCAGACAGTGCTTCTTGAAACCAGTAAACCCAAAACAGGTGTGTGTTTTTTAAGGGCAGGACAGCTATCAGCAACACATCCAATATCATCACACTGATTGGAGTCAAGGTTGGCTCACTCCTGGCTCCAATTAGCTCTGGGAGAAGTCATTAAGCTAGGGCCTCACATACTTTTTCCTCCCTGCACTGTGAATGTTTACATGTTATGTGCAATTAAACCATGGCAACATCTAATGTTTTTGTGTAGTATTATGTTCAGCAGACTGTGTTCTTCTATTGTTGTGACTTAGATGACGTTCAGAGCACATTTTATGCCCAATTCATGCAAAACTCCACGTAATCCCAAGGGGTTCACATACTTTTTCTTGCAACTGTATGCCTTTAAGCAGATAGCTTAGGGCAGGCATGTCCAAAGTCCGGCCCGCGGGCCATTTACGGCCCGGGGGTCGGTTTAATACGGCCCTCCAACAGCCCTCCCTGCTCTGTGTAATGTGGCACTCCCTTCTATGGCAGACAGTCTTCTGCTTGAGAGCAGAGGGCAGTGCGCATGCCTGACTGCGGTGTGTTCTCCCTGGTCTGTGTAAATGCGGCTGTCGCACGGCCCTCCCTTCTGTGGCAGACAGTCTTCTGCTTCAGAGCAGTGCACCTGCGTGACTGCGCCGCGCTGGGAGCGACAGAGGGCGGTGATGTCAGGGCTGGGCTTCCAGCGTGAAGTGTGTTTCTCTTCCCCTCCCGGCTGCCGAGCAGAGACTTCAGCTCCAGCTACCTTTTTCACCCTTCACATTAGTGCAGGTAAGTTTTTTTAAAATTTATTTTCAGTACATTGTGAAAACTCAGTTGTCAGTTGATCTTAATGTTATGAAATGAAAAGTCTGTCGTTTGCAATTAACTTGGCATAAAATAATTTATTTGCATTTAATTGTAATGGTTCAAAGAATGTGCGGATAAATGTTCGGCCCTCCACCATGTTCACTTCATCCAATCTGGCCCTCTTTGAAAAAAGTTTGGACACCCCTGGCTTAGGGTGTCTGCTTTCCGAAAAGGGGTCATTTGGGAGTGTTTGTACTGTCCTGGTATTTTAGCACCTCATGAAATATGATAGGCAGTCAGAACGTAAAAGCTGTATAAATTCCATTATCTATACCATCGTTTGTAGACGCTATAACTTTGACACAAAGCAATCAATATACACATATTGGGATTTTTTTTTTACCAAAAACATGTAGCAGAATACATTTTGGCCTAAATGTATGACAACATTTGAGTTTTTTGGATATTTTTATGACCGAAATGAGAAAATGTTGTGGTTTTTTTTTTTTCAAAAATGTTTTTGTTTCAATATTTTTTTGTTTATAGCGCCAACAATAAAAAGCGCACAGGTGATCAAATACCACCGAAAGAAAGCTCTATTTGTGTGGAAAAAAAAAGGCCATAAATTTCATTTATGTACCGTATTGCAAGACCACGCAATTGTCAGTTAAACTAGTGCAGCGCTATATAGCAAAAAATGGCGTACATTGCAGTATCTATACCATAGTTTGTAGACGCTATATCTTTCACACAAAGCAATCAATATACACTTCTTGGGATTTTTTTTTACCAAAAACATATAGCAGAATACATTTTGGCCTAAATCTATGACTAACTTTGAGTTTACTATATATTTGTTATAGCAAACGTTTTCTTCAAACGTTTCGATCTTTTTTTTTGTTTATAGTGCGAAAAATAAAAAGCGCACAGGTGGTGAAATACCACTGAACGAAAGCTATATTTGTGTAAAAAAAAAGGACGTAAATTTCGTTTGGGTACAGGATTGCATGACCGTGCAATTATCAGTTGAAATAGTGCAGCGCCGAATAGCAAAAAGAGGCCTGCTCATTAAGGGGGGTAAATCCTCTGGAGGGTAAGTGGTTAATCACCACTGGGTTTTTATTTTTGCTGTATAAACGAAAAAAGACAGAACATTAAAGAAAAAATGGAAAATGAAGAAAGTAAATAAAATTTTATTTTGTTTCACAATGTTGCTATTTTGACAAGTTATTTCTCACTCATGGCATAGGCATATTTACAAAAACATAAACAACAGAGGGCACAAACGCCTAATGCAATACCCTTGACATTTTATTGAATAAAACAAATATAAATTATACTCACAAACATTGCAAGCTAAAAGCATACAAATGCATAAAGCCACGTAGAAAAGTCCACTATCCAACACCACCTGGAGACGAGATGACATCAAGTCACTGACCATAGCTCTGAGGAAGGGAACTGGATGCCCAAAACATGTCTCTGTTGTTTGTTTTATACCGTGATGGATTTTCCTGATCCGAGGAGGGCTGAATTGCCTTTTCCCTTTTTACACCCTGGTTGCTACTAGACTGGTTATCACGGTCATATGATGGGTGCCTCTGTCCACCTCTGAGCGCTTGGGTGCCAATTATGCTTGTTCTATTCATGCTTACAAATACACCCCAAACTCATTCTACTTTATTACGCCTCCCATGTATAGGGATGCCACACATGTGAGACACTTTTGCTGCCTAGACAGATAGAAGGACCTAAAAACCAATGACCTTAGGCTTTCAAAACGAAAAATATATATCTCTGATTTCCTGATTACCTAGCACATTTGTTGAAGCCCTGAAGTGCCAGGACAGGAGAAACACCCACAAAATAACCACATTTTGCAAAAAAAAAGACCCTCCAACTTCAATAATTAATGGTATTGCGAGTTTTTTTGAAGGTGACATTTTTTTGCCACAAGTTTTTGGAAAATGAAGGAAGAAAAAAAAAATATATTTTTGTAAATTTAATAAGATATTTCTCGCACACACACACAGCAAAGCAAAACAAGCACTCGCAGGTCAGGGAATATTGCTTAGTGTAGTGTCACCTATAGCAATCTCCATTCCTTCAAGCTAAGCAAGTCTGGCCTAATGGTACATGGCTTCCCCCAGGAATGCTATGTTCAGTGTCTAGGAAGTACAGGAGGCTGAATAAAGGGTCAACAAGAGTTCCTGTGGTTCAAGGAGTGCAGTTTTGTGCAGGGGATGGCTGGGACTGATGTCACACAGGAACGTAGTCAGTGAGATGTGCAGATGGGTCAGTTGAGGTGGCATGCAGAGACTTGGCCTGTACAGGTGGTAGGCAGGGGTGACACTACACAGGTGTGGCAGTGATTAGAAACTCTGTTTTTGGCTTTGGTGACACTGGCACTAATGTGGCTAGCAATCAGGAACACTATTGGCTTACAGTGGTCTGGTAACACTGTATTGATGTGGTGGCAATCAGGAACCCTGGTCTGGTTACCTTGGCACTCCTGTAGCTAGCAATCAGGAACACTGTTGATGGCTTACACTGATCTGGTGACACTGGCTGCACTTGTGTGGCTGTGATCAGGAACACTGTTGCTGGTTTACACTGGTCTGATTACACTGGGATTGATGTGGTGGTGATCAGGAACACTATTTCTGGCTTACACTGGTCTAGTGACACTGGGGCTGTTGTGGCAGCAATCAGGAACACTGTTGTTGTCTTTCCACTGGTCTGGTGACACTGGGACTGGTGTGGTCTTGATCAGGAACACTGTTTCTGGTTTACACTGATCTCGTGACATGGCAGGGCAGTGCCAGAATAGCCCCATTCACTTGAATGGATCTCCTTTAGTGGCGGTACTGTCTGCCAAAAGTGAGCTAGGGTATAATTTTTGCCATGGCTGCAGCATGTGTTTCACCGCTTCTGGTAAACACAGTCAGGGGACAGTAATACTACGGCTCAAATGCCTACTTTTATTACTCCCAACAGCAAGTATGAATGAGTCCTTACATTGATTGGTGGCATGGTTTTTTTTTTTATAATGATAGAAAATAAAACTTTTACACGAAGATGAGGAGGGGGAGCATGTTCAGAGGAAAAAATCACTCAAATTATATTGAGATTTGTAAAATAATATTTTCCTCTGGTCCTCTTCCCCTTTTCCTGTGTTGCTTGCACTGTAACAACCTGCTTAGTGCTCTCCATGGTACCAGATGCTGCTTCTGTCCCTCATTATTCCAAATGTTGGGTTAAAAAAACCTCTTGTGGGAGGTGTTACAGGATCTGAGGTGTCAGTTTTGCATCTGCCTTTCACCTGGAATTGTGAAACCCCTGCTGCCTAAGGTCAAAACGTGGTGGTGGGTTCAGAGTGGACATAGTATGATTAGTAGAGCCAAATGAAAGCGGAGCATGCATTTGCAGAGCTCTCTCCACATATGAAGTCTGAAGCACTGGAAAATGACATCATCCAGCTTCAGGCGGCTCCACATATGACAGTTGCAGACTGAATCTGGAGTTTCACAGATGTTTAAAGTTAAAGATGATAAAGCGGTTGTAAAGCACTGACATATACATAGACTCCTAAGTGGTCCATTGATGGCTTTCAGGGGGTCTGTGACAGTTAAATAAAAAAAATTGTAATTACACTCACTATACAGCCCCCCCCCCCCCCCCCGTCCCAATCAATGGTTTCCCATTGAAAGGAAAGAAAGAAAACAGACACAACCACTGCTTATAATGTCCTCCTCTAAGCTTCTGTTCATTCATTTTTGACCCATGTTTACCATTTGAATTTAGATCATCCTTCTCTGCACAACTGCAATTTTGTTCTACTTCATAATAGCAAGTGCTAATTCTCATTTTATAGTAGTAGTCCATCTTTCATCACATTAGCAATCCCACATTGTGATACAAAACGGGGAATATAGTGAGGCATTGATTGTGACCTGGAACAAGAAGCTACCTATCCCTTTTAGTGGGGTTAAGTCACAAGCTAAGTGAATGAATACATGGACATAGGGGAGCTGATCATCTACTGCACTACAAACTATCACCACAACATGTGAGCCCATCATTACAAGGTAAGGCAAAGAAAAGAAATGACACAGAGATTGTAACTACACTAATGCCTAGTTAAAACAGTAAAAACATTTGAAAGTGTACAATGCTTTTAATGCAACATGCAAAAATATACAATAAAGCATTGCTGTAGTGCACTATGGTGGGAAACACAGGCATCTCTGAAGTACTTTGAGAGTTTTTGGCAACCCAGACTGAGCTCTTGTTAAAACAAACACAAGGACAAGCAAATACACAGGACTATCTAACAGAGTGGAGAAGCAGAAAACAGTAAGTTAATCATCCCATCATGTGGCAGGAGCATTGGAAAAAATCAGAAGGATTTTTAACAGACTTCACCTTTTAAGTCCAGCAGTACACTGACGCAAAACAAGTACACCTGAAAGATTCAACACCCAAACACAAAGGTAGTAAACTGTACATTCCAGTGTAGTGAAAATTGCAAAAACCTGTACATTGGGGAGACAGTGTCACCTGTCGCCCACATACAGGGCTTTCTTTCAGCCAAGATGCACTGATGCTTTATACCGGCACCTCAGGCACATATGCTGGGTGTTTGTGCTGGCAGTGGGAATGCCTGGGTGTGAAAAAAACACCATAAAAATTCCCCAATCTCCAAACTGATGCCATACAAAGGTTTTTTTTGTAATACATTCAACTACAGGGAAATAGCGTGGGACGAACTTATTGCAGCTGGGCTGCTAAGTAGCCCTATGGTTGCATTTCTCGTGAAGGATTAAAAGTTTAGCCTATCAGTCCTTTGCAGAGTGAAAGTGCCCCTGCCTTTCCTTCTTTTACAACTGGACCTGTCTTCACCCCCATTAATTGTGAAGACAGCTCCGGTCTTCCTGTCCTGACTGCTGGCTGTCTTTGTTCAACAACTCAACTAAAGCAAATACTCTAGCTGGCTTGTCTGCAGATTGCTCCAGATGGTAATTCATTTATTCTTATGTTTACCATCCCTACCCTCATTGCAGATTGTTCTAGTTCAGAAGCTATCTATTGTTGCTGCTGAAGGAATCTAATGTTGCTGCATGGGGCTCCATTATTGTTGCTGAAGGGTCTGTTGCTCGTGGGGATTTTATTGTTGCTGCAAGTGGTTCCATTTTTGTCGCTGCAGACAAATTTACTGTTGCTGTTGGGGAATTTATTACTGCTGGGCGATCTTCTGTTGCTGCAAGGGGCTCTATTACTTGTGCTGAGGGACCTCTTATTGCTCCTTGGGATTTATTGTTGCTGCCGGGAAATCTGTTGTTGCTGCTACCTCTACTCATTAAAAAATATGAAAAGCAAATAAAAATGTACACCCAAGTCATTTAATTGAAAAAGCTGTCCCACAATGTAATTCCACCTTTCCTGGCCTGCCATGCTCGGAAAAGGGTCTGGTATTTATAGAGGAGGAATGCCACACATTATTTTTCTTGACCTGTGCTTGAGGGTCCCCCCTCAACCTGTAGGGCCTGTTATGAAAAATGGGCGGAACCTCACACTGTGTGTTTACATGTTTACACTGTACTCACAGACAAAGCATGTATCTAAAAAGCATTTGCATAACGACAACGGCAAGCAAGGTGTTCCAACTGTCAGTGCGGTCAAATGGCTGATGCATTTTGGGGACGAATCCCTTTCCTCAGAGCTACTGACCAGCCTCTGGTGCAGATGTGTAGTGAATGGATGATGGGAGCCTTGCTGGTGTCACCAGCAAGGCTCCCATCATCCAGTGGGAACACCTTGCTTGCCGTTGTGGCCATCGTCATTATGCAAATGCTTTTTAGATACATGCTCCGTCTGTGAGTATGTTTTTACCTTTTATACCTTTCAATATACCTTGGATAATGCACTAGGTGTGTGCGCCACCTGATTAATTTCTAGTGGCTCATTTCCCTGTCGGAGGAGGGCTGCACCCCTGAAGCATTTCCTTTGGTTGTCGCTGTCCTGGTTCCCTTGGCTTACCTTTTGGCTGTGCATTTCCTGAGGCGCTGGAGAGTACATACGATAACATGTTTACACCGCTTTGTTTTTATGGCTGGAGATTCCCAGCAAGCAATTGAAAGGACCTGGTGACATCACTGGCTTCTAGGATTGCTACTGGTTGCTTTACTACCATTGAGCGCAGAAGAAAGAAGCATTTTACTTCAAGGTCTACTTTGATGTATTTAAAGGTTTCAAATCCTGTCCACTGTTTCCGTTCTTTCCTTGAACCTGACTATGTCACATGATTTCACTGGGGCATCCCCTCTCCAAGCTCTCTTAGTTCCCCAGCCAGTGAATATGGTTGTTTTTTTGCTACCTTTATATATATCTTAGGCAGGCCATGCATAAGTCATTTTCCAGCAGGTTGAATGATAGAAAATGAATCGATTTCCCCATTCACACATTCAAGGTGGATGGGGCAATTCCTCCCGCAGAGTTATTGTATTCTGACAGTGGGAAGTACAGAAGGCAATTGAGAGATCAACCAGAGATTTACCAGCCTGCCCATAGTTACTGCTGAACCAGCCGAATTTTGATCCATCTAAGGGCAGCGATATGTGAAGAAAGTCATATAGGGGAGTGCCTTTGATGAACAAACATTTTTAAGAACAATGGTCTTTATGGGACTGTAATGTTAATTGCGATCATCTATAGAACATTTGTTCTATGTAGACAATGCCCTACCTGACTGAGTGAAGTACATTATCATTACCTTTACCTATACTTCATATATAAATTGTGAAAAGTTGTGTCTATCCCATTTAGCAAGCCTGAGCCTTCATGTGCCTTGTTCAATCTAGTTTATATATAACTTGGCCATGGATCGGGTTCCTGGGTAATATAAAGTGAATAAAATATAATGAAACTAAACTTTTTCTTTTTGCGGTGGTCGAATGAATTCGAACAGAATATTTTGAAGAAAACATCATTACTATGATAATGAAGCTATTTTATAGGTGAGGAGAGCAGTAAGCTTGCAGAGTAATTCAAGAGCTGCCTCTATAGCTTGACTGCGATTTAAGAGATAAAGATTTAAAACAAAAAAGACTTTTGTATTTTTTTAATTTCAATAAAAAAATTTTTCATTTCATTAACTTTTTATTGAGAATTAACAATAGCCTTGCTGCTGTGTGTGCCTTATGCCTAGTACACACGAAGAGAAAATCGTATGAAATAAAACGCTTTCAGAGCAATCGTCCGCTAATCTGATCGTAAGTACAAAGCTTTTAAGAGACGATCACAACAGTTCATGCGAAAATATCCGAAGGGACAAACACTAACATTTTTCTGCTTGGATAACAGAACAAACTTTTTCATGTAATTAGTATATTATTTGTACGAAAAAAATTAGTATGACCACGCATGCTCAGAAATGAAAGAATACATTACAATATAGTACGATACATTACATCACTTCCGAAGTTGTGCTCTGTCTTACAAGACTTTTCGTTACTTTAGTAACCTCTTCAATTTTGATATGAGACTAGCATGCAACAAAACGGATGATCATTTGTCCGATATTCTCATCCTGTGTACCAGGCTTTATAGACGCGCACAGCGGGGCTTGGGAGCGAGCATGCACAAGTGCCCCCAGAGCAAGCTGCTTGCTCTGGGAGCACTCAGCAGGTGGGAGGGGCCCGGAGCACCTGCAGGGGACCGGAGAAGAGGAGGATCAGGGCTGCTCTGTGCAAAACCATTGCACAGAGCAGGTAAGTATGATGTGTTTTATTTAAAAAACAAAACAAAAAAACCCCAGCCTTTAATATCACTTTAAATTTAGGTCGTACTTAAGGGAGGTCATATTGAACAATGCAGTAGGCTTCAGAGTAATCTAATCTAGCTAGGAAAGCTTCAAAGAAGATGTAAACCAGGGAAACATTATTAAAAAATCACGGTAAAGGGTAGGGGGGGGGAACCTTTGTATTTTTTTTATTTTTTTAAGTTACTATCAATTCATTACCCTGTCTATAGGGTCACCAGTACCATTGACAACACACGATCTGCTTACAGTGACTGTCACCAATTTAAAAACTAAAGCAAATGCCTCCATACAAAGGTAAGACTTTAAACTTCCAGTCCTGTGGAAGAACCCACAGCACACAGTGCGGGAACGGGGGGTGGGGGGCACATCAGGCATCCAATGCAGAGGCCTGTTGGATGCTAAAAGATCCTTAAAGGCATTATACATTTTCAAGTGTTTTTGTTGTTGTTAGGTGTTAGTGTGGTTCTACTCTGTGTTGTGTTTTTTGGCCTTCTCTTGTAATGATGGATTCACATATCTGATCAGCATTCAGCGACAGGCTTACATGGCTGATCGATCCTCTTTTCCCCTATGTCTACGTATTCACTCACTTTGCTTGAATCTGTTCACTAAATGGACAGGGAGCTTCTTGTACTGGGTCACACAACATCCAGTCTATACCTTGCCACCCCCTCTGTTCTGCATCACAGATGTTGCTCCACAAATGTTGGATTGCAAACGTTATAAAAAACATCATCTAGCTGTATAAGCAAACCTTCTGTGTGTCTGTTAATACTTTGCATGTTTGGATCTGTGTCAGATCGAATTACTGTATAGTACTAGACTGAGAGATCCAGGGATTGTGGGATACTGTCAGGGATCCGGGTATGACCAGAAATGTGTGGACTGACACTGGGAAGTAACAGGCTTCAGGAATGATATAATAACAATATAATTTATTATTAGTCACCCAAATATACAAACGCACAGTAAACAAAACCAACCTTCCCCTAATATTAGTATGTGCAGGAACACAGGCGTATTCAGGGCTGGAGAGGTGGAATGGTCAGGCAGGCCTTATGGTTCTGTCAGCGGCCGACTGGCGGTAGCCTCTAGCGACCCACTGGCCAGAGTCACTCAGGGCGCGGAGTCTAAGCCTCAGTCTGCTGGTTCACCAGAGCCCCTGATGGTGGGGATGGACTTGAGGCGGCCTGAGGCCAGGTCGCGACCCCCCAGGAAACACCAGCTGTGGTAGAGGCAGGTGCCAATGGCGTAGAGCAGGTAAGAGCCAGACATGAAGAGGTAGGCGTGGTGAGACAGGCCAGGTCGGTAACAGCGGAGCAGACAGTACAGAGCGGCAGGCAAAGAATGGTCAGGACGAGCCAGGGGTAAGAGCAGGAGAGGACAGCAGTATCAGGATCAGGTTGGGTCGGCAACAGGGCGATCAGGAGTACAGGACAATCAGGAACAAGATACAGGGGCTCATGGGACAACACCAAGGCACTGACTGCAGGCCTGGCCATTACTTATACACCTCCTGCAATCAGCCTCAGGTTATGGCTTGATTGCAGGAGCGAGATTCTGGCTGCTGAGAGCACCCGCTGTCCAGCACTGGTACTGCAGCCCACAAGGCAGGTGAGCCCCAGCACCACCTGTGGTGAGTCCATTCCTGACAGATACATAGTTTCTTCACAGGAAGTGTCAAGTCTTGCACTACAGACAGAGGTCATGCATTAACCTATGCAGGGTCATGTCACATTTCTCATGTTTTAACACAAGTGGAATCCGGAATGTGAAGATTTTCTCTACTCTAATCTGTGCATAAAAGGGCAACAAATGACATCATGAAGCTACATGATCACAAGGCATGGTAAGTTAGTAATGGGGAAAGATCAGCTGCAAAGAGACCACAGGCTATACAGGTTTGCCCTGTGACCTTTTTTGTGTCCAGCTTCCTAAGTTCAGTTCCTCTTAAAATGTATGGAATATTAGCATGCAGCATTGCTTTTCTAATTTTGATATTTGCATGTGAATTGTTAAGCTCATTTCATCCATGACAGTGTGTCGTGGGTGCATTTTGGCTTGTTCTTTAGTCTTGTCAGGAGTTGTCTCTGAGTTTGACTACCATCAAGAGTCAGATTCCGTTCCAGAGGCCTATTGCATCTCTTTCCTTGGTAAACGACTTTGAGGAGGTCACCTGGGTTTTTCTGTATGTCTATGCTCCGTTGTTGCTGTGGGACCTTAATTTGGTTTTATCTGTTTTACAGCATGCTCAGTTTGAACCCATTTGTGATATTTCTTTGGTGCTTCTTACACTGGATGTTGTCTTTTTAATGGCTATTTATTCTTTTCGTAGTTTGGAGCTGGCTGCACTCTCTTGTAAGAAACTTTTATGGTCCTTCACTGAGACAATTGGAGTTGAGGCCTTGACCCCTTTTTTGCCCTAGGCTGTGTCTTCTTTCAATCTGAATTGTGTTACCATCAGTTTGTCCTAATGCAAAACACCCTAAAGAGAAGGTTCTTCACTCCTTGAATATGGTCCATGCTGTGCAGGCATATCTGAAACCTGTAGCTCTATTTTTGGCAGTGTGGTTCCCTGTTTGTTCTGCCTGAAAGGCTTCGTAAGGAGTAGGCTGCTTCTAAATCCACTATTTCTTGGTGGATTCAGCAACTCCTCTCTCAGGCGTATGGCATTAAAGTGTTATTAAACCCTCATACACATCATTAAATATATGTATAATGTGTCATATCATTAGAATTAAAGTGGTTCTAAAGCCTTAAGGTGAAAAACCTTTGTGGTGCCCAATCCCCCCTAGCCCCCTTATTCTTACCTAAGCCGAATCCGATCCAGCCATGTGCACGAGAGCAGTGGCTCTCGCCATTGGCTCCCGTTGTTGTCAGTCAAATGCTGTGCTGGGTTAGCCCACACTTAAGATGCCTGTTCTGGGGAGCGAGGATGGCCAGTGAAACCGGCTGTGGTGAGCACACAACTGGATCATGGGATAGGTGAGTAGTTGTTTTTTTTTAAAAGTCAACAGCTACAGTTTTTATAGCTGCTGACTTTTCTTTTTTTTAATCTACTGCGCTTTAAGACACAGTTTTCTCTGCTCACAAAATTTCTGCTGGCGCTCGTCAAGCTCTGAGAGTCCTTTTATTCATTTTAAACCCATTTATATAGTGGCAGGGACTCTCACTGTTACAATATATACTTTTACATGAAGAGTTTTAAGTAACGCAGTGTGTTCCCATTTCACGGGTGTGCAAAATTTTAAATCTTGACAAGTTTGGTATATATTTACTTGGTGCAACAAAATCTTTTATACTGTAACAAAAATTGGGTATTGTGTTTGTGTGCACTAAAATGTATTAAAGAGTGTTTTGCTGAAAATGTGCGTTTGATAAATGGCTGTGCAAATATCGTGTGACATAAAAAATTGCAACCACTTTATTCTCCAGGGTATCTGCTTTCATAAAATTATATAATATGTGAGGGTTCTAAGTAATTATATAGCAAAATAATGCTGATTTCAACATGTATGTGAGAAATGTCAGAATTCGCCTGAGCAGAAAGTGATATAAACTTGTTCCTTTCCCTATTCTGATACCTATCCTGCCTAACCTTTATAAAAAAGATGTGTATACATACCTATTTTTAGTCTGATCTTGTCCGGCCATGTGATCCCACAGCTCCAGCTCCTTTGTGTCTGTGAGCAGAGGCTGAGGTAGCGCCTAGTGATACACTGATATATCAGCCGCAGAAAATTAACGGCCAAAAATAGGGTTATCTGCATTTTTGCCAAAAAGGAAAAAAATGGCTGCTAATAATGGCCATGATTTTTTTTTAATTATTGTGCAGCATTTTTAGGTTTTTCATTTTATATATATATTTCATTTATTTTCTGTCCAATACTATATAAAAAATATTTATTTTAAAAAACTGTCTATTTTGATTTCGTTTTTTTGGCCAAGTGCATCCTGAATTTTCGGTCTCAGTCCAGAATTTTCTTTTTGGTTCACCACTAGTAGCACCGACAACTGCTGGTACATGGGAGCGATGTCATGGCTCCCAGAATTCCCAGCTGTTGAGTGCTCCCTCCTCTTTCCTGCAGCTGCCTCCCACTGAAGTGGACTTTTAAAAAAAAAAAAAAAGGTAAAGTTTCCACACCCTGACATGAATCATGTAATTTTGGCATTGATATTGACTGATCATGCCAAAAAACTGTCTTGTATTTAACCCCTTGGCGCCGACGTAACACAAATATGCGGCCTCACAGAACTGGGCTTTTTTCCGTGGGGACGCCTATTTGCATACCTGTCTTTGTGCTGGGAGCGTGCCGTGTGGGTGACCGGGCTGTCACTGAGAGCCCCGGGTCCCATTCTAATGATCGGGACCCGGGGCTCCTGATTCTGGGTCACATGATCACTGTGATCGTTTCTGATTGGCTATCACAGTGATAAGTCATTTTATTTCGTTTGATATGTTCACTGTGCTTGTGTTCAACCTCCCAATGATCTATGTGATCAAAATAAAGTATTTTCTGTAATTACCTAGCTTACATTACTCCGTGTGGATGTTTAAGTAACCACTTTCCTTTCTGGGTGGTGCTGTTCTTGTCACACTACCATACTTTCTATTAAGTCACTGTGAAGCCTGCTCCCCTTGTATTTTTCTCTGAATGGAGGAGAGAGATACATTGTATTGCTCTCTCCCCTTGCAGAGAGAAAAAAAACCTGTTTGTAAACAAACACAAAAAGATATATAGTATTAAAAAAAACAAAAAAAAATTCCTAGATCAAGGTTTGATCTAGTTCAGTGTCATGGTTAGTGTTTTGGTCAAGGTCAGGATTTTTTTTTTATATTTTAAAAATTGGTATCCGTGTCAGTGTGTTTCAGGTATAAAAACAAAATGTGCACTATTGTTTCTGGGCTGTACTACAGGTACAAATAACATACACATATATGGTATCGCTGCGATCATCCAGAGCTGGAAAATTTATTTTGGGTTATTTTTTGGTGGTAGGCTATGGTACAAACAAGAAACACACAACTAAATAAAAACAGTTGTTTTTTTTTTACTATTTTGGGCCAGTTTTCCTTTGATAATAAAAATAAGAATCGGGATATCCATTACCATTTACCACCAAATGAAAGCCCAGTTCACCTGGATGTACAAAGTAGTTGTGATGATATGTATGGTTTTACTAACACATGCCAAAGTTGTAAAATTTTACTTGGGCTTTGGGATTTGTGTTACCCTTAGGTGTGAAGGGGTTAAGGATAGTGATCATATGAAGCCCTTTATTATCATATAGTTGTTTGGCACCTTTTTTAATCATTATGATATTGGAAATCACCCAAATGGCCCTGATCAAAAGTTTACATACCCTGGAAAGTTTGGCCTTGGTACAGACGCACCAGGTGACACACAGGTTAAAATGGCAACTAAAGGTTAATTTCCCACTTATGTGGCTTTTTAACTTGTAATTAGTGTCTGTATGTAGCACTGCCCCTTGGGACAGGCTGGAATATATTATGGGTCCTGCGCTCAATAGATCCAACCCTAAGCAAACCCAATCCCTCTGGCACAACTGGTAATGAATAACAAATACCCCGCCAAGAAATTTGCTGACACAGGGTTAAATGAAACAAGAACAATTTTATGGAGAATGAAATGCAGTGTAGAGGGGTGGGGTTCCCCTTTCAACTTCAAAACTTACTTTTCTTCTTTTTGCAATGCAGTAAATTTGGTCTGCCACTAGAGGGCTTCACAGCCAAGAGTCTCCGGATGGCAGAGTCACACTTTAAGCAGAATACAACTGATATCAAACAAATAAACTTACTTATGCTCTATCAATGAAATGTATTACCCACACCGGTGTATGATTCTGCTTCTGAGGGGCGTTAGCCAAAAATCACCTCAGAGTCAGAACAGAATGCAATAAAGAGGTACCTCTAATAAGGCTACTAAGCCAGATTCCCCCACTCTAGTCCTTGTAACGGTGGAGCTCTAGTTGGTGCACGTTTAGTCCTTACAATGAAGTAAATAGCAGCTGAAGGCTTCTTTGGAGTTTCAGCTGGTGTGGGTTACATCCGATTTCACTAGGTTTCTGGGCTGAGAGGGTCCAACCTCAGTGTCTAGAGCAACACAAAGCACCCCAAGACCAGGGGCAGTCGCAGGATGCAATCTCCCAGTATGTGTCAGTCCCCGGGGCAGACAGTCTCAATTACACTGGTGGCGAGGGGCAAAGCAGGCAGGGGGATCTGTGGCTTGCACAGGGCCCCGGATGGGTGAGATCCCAGCAGTGGGGTGCGGATGTCCCAGTCTATATGCAAAGTGTAAATGGTGTGTCTTACTTTCTCCAGTGGGACAGCTCACCAGACTCTGAACACACAGCCGGGTCCCTCTATCCGCGCTGAGTGCTGTAGTGCCTCCTCCTCTGCTTGGACGGGCTCCACGTGTCCCTGTCTTTTCTCCAGCCTCGTGTCTCTCTGTTCTCCCCTTTCACTTCCTGCTTCCTCCCCCTCCCAGCGTTCTTTGCTGTGTATTTGCTGTGTAGTGGATGAGTCATGAACTTGGCAGAATGCCCAGGTTTTACAAATAGGAGAGAGAGAGAAAGGACTGACTGCTGAACATGTGATTCCTTCTGAATCCTCTTGTACAAGGAGCCTGCTACATGTATATAAATAGTCAATGTGTTTGTTAGCTCTCATGTGGATGCACTGAACAGGCTAGGCACTGATAGGCACCATAGGGAGCAGAAAAGAACTGTTAAAAGACCTGCGTAACAAAGTAATGTAACTTTATAAAGATGGAAAACAATATAGAAAGCTATCCAAAACCTTGAATAAATCAGTTATTAAGAAGTGGAAAATTCTGGGATCTCTTGATACCGAGTCAAGGTCAGGTAGACGAGGAAAAATTTCACCCACTATACCGGAAGAACTGTCCAGGATCTAAAGAAAAACTTGCAGGTAACCTCAGCAGAAAGACAGGCTGCTCTGGAAAAAGAAGGTATGGTTGCTTCTAAGGAACACAATATGATAATACTTGAACAAAAATGAGCTGCATGGTCAAATTTCCAGAAAGAAGCCTTTACTGTGCCAATATCACAAAAATGCCTGGTGAGGCATGTCAAGGTGTTGTTGGGCATATTGTAACTGGGCTTTTTTGTGGTTTGGGTACAGTGTTGCATGACTGCGCAAACTGAAAAATGGCCAGGGCAGGAAAGGGGTAAAAGTGTCAAGTATTGAAGTGGTTAATGACTGGCTGAGTATCCCTTGATTGGAGCAAGGCCAATGTGGTGCTTATATTTAAAAGAGATCAAAGTCTACCAATCAACTACAGACTCGTTAGTTTTTTAACTTGTATAGTTTGGATGATTCTCAAGAGTTTGATAGAAACCACACTGAAGAGTTTTTTTGCTAGAACACAATAATCAGCTTGGGTTTATGAAGGAGCTAAGTACTTTACTACATTAAAAAAAAAACCCTAAAATATAAATTATAAAATATAATTTATAGGTAATAAAACCAGAGATTGTTGATGCAGGGAATATCCAATCACCTTTTGGGGATCAGGAAGTAATTTTTATTTTTTTCCCTCCGTGCTTTTTAGGGGTTTCCCTTCCTGTGGATCAGCTGTGGATATAGGATTCTGTATATGGTTTTCTATTTTCTAATTATTTTTCTGTTGGTTGAACTAGATGAACTAGGTTTTTTTTCAGACTAATGAACTATGTAACATCAGCTGAAATTAAGTCTTACAGGGATATTTGTATTCCTGGATCAATTTGCCTATGTTCTTGGAAAACAAACAATGAGAGCCAAAAAATCCTTGGTGATACTCATGGTCTTAGTTTAAAAATCATATTCTATGGCTCTCCGTTATATGACCCACAAATACGCCTTACTCTATATTTGAAATTGCATGATTTCTCTTCATACATTTCACCATCCTTCCTGCTGAATGGCTGAAATAGCTGTTAAAGGTCTGCTTTTATGGTCAAATCTTCTGCCCTAGCCCGCAGAATAACCTCTGTCTAGCACCTCTTCTTACATGTTGTTCCTCTTTCCCTTGTCTGAGTGCTGTTGTACACACGATGAATGGAGTCTTTTACACGAGATTTAGGTACATGTAAAAACAGAAAGCTTAAGTGTAGTCAAAATCATAAACAGAAAAATCTGCAAAAGGGACATAACTTACAGTCAGTAGAATGTGTTTCTTGTGCTGATACCTCTGAATGAAAGCGGAGCTGTGAATGGAGGGGACGGAGCTATAAAGCATCTGCCCATCCTCCATTTTTAGATCCATTTACATTTATTGAAGCTGTACTAAGGCTTTTATGAATGAAGCAATAGGGCGGAAGGGGCGGTCAAAGTCAGGCTCTCTTGATGAGAGCCTGTCATAGCTCCCTAGTTGTATTCACACCCGCCACTCTAAAAGATCGCGACAGTGTACAGCGAGGGACGAAATGGGGCAGGATGGTGGAAGATTATCATGAACAGAAGAGGAATCGGCACAAGGGACATAGCCTACTGATTGTAAGTTGTGGCTGCATTTTTTGTTTGTTTGTGATTTTGGCTGTACTTAAGTTTTAACCACTTGCCCTCCTGAGGATTTACCCCCCTTCCTGACCAGGCCATTTTTTGCATTACGGTGCTGAGTTACTTTAACTGACAATTGCACAGTCATGCAATGCTGCACTCAAATGAAATTCATGTCCTTTTTTTCCCCATGAATTGAGCTTTCTTTCGGTGGTATTTGATTGCCTGTGTGGTTTTAATTTTTTGCACTATAAAAAAGAAAAAACTGACAATTTTGAGAGAAAAATAACAATATTTTTGACTTTTTGCTATTAAACATATCCAGTAAAGAATTTAAAAATTAAATTTCATCATAAATTTAGGCCAAAATGTATTCTGCTACATGTGTTTGCTAAAAAAAAATTCCAATATGTGTAAATTAATTGGTTTACCTAAAAGTTATAGCGTTTACAATGGCGGTATATATACTGGGATTTTGTTTTTATTTTTACTCGTAATGGTCATGATCAATGACTTATAGCGGGACTGCGGCGGGCATTCTGATACTGGGGGGAACTGACTTCCCCAGTGACACCAATACAGTGATCAGTGCTAAAAAAATGCACTGACACTGTACTAATGGCACTGGGCAGGAAGGGGTTAACATGAGGGGTGATCAAAGGGTTAACTGTGTGCTGTTTTACATAGTGCTGTGTCCGTGTGCTTCACTTTAAGCACACTGCTTTGTATGGCTGTGCTGTGCACAGCCATCCAAAGCAGTATGCACGAGCTGAGCGGGAGGAGAACTGTTTTGTTTATAAACCATTCTCCTCCCCGTCGGAGATACTTGGCAATCACCAGGCGCCGGTGAGTAATCACCAGCCGGAACCCGGTGATTGACAACCGTGGCTGCGAACGGCGGCGCGGGTAGGGCACGCGCATGCGCTCCCTACCTGGAAATGCAAAATCACGTGTGCCGCCTTGTAGCAGTGTATCTGCTATAGGGTGGTGGGGAAGCGGTTAAGGAAGAACTATACTAGACTTATTTACATGGCATCTTTAAAAGTAACCATTAACCTTTACATCCCAGAGTGAAAAACTGAGGATCCTTTCAGTAAAATGCACTTAATCTAACAAGGTGACAGTATTACTTCTACAGCTGTGAAATTACTGCAGTGCTGTCCCCTTGTGCAGCTACTGTAGGCACTTAGGATTATTGGTTTGCTTGCTTGTATAAGTCTCGGAGGGTGATTATTATTGTCACTGCACTATTATGGTCTTCTGCACTGCCTGTCCGTTCACATTACTGCCTAGAGTATCACAAGTCTGCTTACAGAAGTCAGCTCACCGAGTTCAGGTGTTTCAAGGGTACTGTTAATGCTACATCATAAAAATACATTTTCGAAAATTGTGTGAAACCAATCTTGTGTCAAAAATTCCCACATACATACTCCAAAATCTTGTAGAAAGCCTTCCCAGAAAAGTGGTATATCTGCAAAGGTGGGGCCACCTCTAAAATAATGCCGATTATTTTAGAATCTGATGTCCAATAAGCTCATATAATGGTTCACAAACCTTTTCATTTAAATCGTATATGTTAATTTGTTAATGAATGGATTACTGGGTTAAATGGTCTGTCTTGACATTAGCTGAGTCAATTTTGATTGGTTGCAAGCAGTTACTGCGTGTAAAAGTAAGGATTTTGTTATTGAATAAGGCTATACACTAGAATTGTGAGCTGTGTACTTACAATAATGAAAGAAAAGCACAATGGGGTTGATTTACTAAAGGCAAATCTACTATGCAGTACAAGTGCAGTTGCTCCAGAGCTTAGTAAATGAGGTAGAGCTTCACTTTGCAAAGAATACCCAATCACATGCAAGGAAAAGTAAAAAAAACTACATTTTTGCTTGCATATGATTGGATGAAAGAAATCAGCGGAGCTTCCCCTCAGATCTACCTGTTGCTTCTGCTGTTGTAAAATGTTAGAGTACACTGTGTTTCTTTTGTCATAATAATGCCTTATTTTGTTTTGTAGAGACCTCAAGAAACATGGTTTCCTGTATGAAGGGCAAACTCAAGTTTCTAAGAAATGTTTGGATAAATTCATACCATACAAATATGTTATTGTGCGGACAAAGGGCAAAGAGGAATATGAAAACATCTATAATGTTGATGTACAAGAACATGTAACTGTTAATCGTTGTCTGTATATTCAGTCCAAATTTGTTCAAGGAACAGGTAAGATTGCCATAGAAATTTCAAGACTCAATTTTAATAGTGTTGGGATTGAAGATAACTAATTGACTAACCACTAATATATACTCTTCACTATTCAGAGTGGCATCAGTATGATGATGTGTGTATGAAGGACAATCGTGGGATTATGGCAAAGCTGAGGAATATGCTATTAGATCGATACAAAGATATTTATGATGGAAAGATGATGGCTGGCGAAGTCATGCTCAGCAGAATTTTCAGTATTCTCACAGACTGTGATGCCATCAATCTGTCTAATTTCCTTATCCAGCTTCATCAGTTTTATACGGTGTATGTAGATCCTCTTTTAATTGGAGATAGAATAATGCCATGGAAAAGTCTTGGATTTGGAGTTTCACAGGTAACTGATCTTTACATACATTTATCTGAGGTTTATTTTCATCACACAAATGTATGTTACAAATGTATTTTGTAAAGCAGTGCAGGGAACATGTGCAATGTGCAGAGTTCTGTAACCCAAAGCAACCAATTTAGTTCAGTGTTTCAGAGTTTGTGTTCAGAGTTTAAAGCAGTGTTTCTCCCCTTTTTTTTTTAGTCAAGGCACCCTTTAAAATTATGGACAATTTCAAGGCACCCTTTAAAATTATGGACAGTCTAGAGGCACCCCATTCTAAAATGTAGAACACTATTCTAATAGTTTTATATAACGCAACAACATCCACACATGTAGGACACCCAACGCTAGATGTGATTTATTATTCCAATTCAAATGCACTTTTGCACACTGGTCCTGACTAGTATACAAGTGTTTCTCTCAGTTTTTCTCCATCACTGAGCTAATGTGACCCCAGCACTGATGGAGAGGGGCAGGGGAGGGTCAAACAAGGATGCTGTTCAGACAACTGACATCCTGCTTATCAACTGATGGTGTTATTGGGTGTCAGGATGCCGGTGGCTAGAAAGTTGTAATGGCGCACAATGAAAACCTGTGGCTTTGTGTAACTAAAAAGTCTGACTTCTTCCACCCGCTAGCTTATGTATACAAGTTTTTTGCAACTTTTAAACATTTTGCCAAGGCACACCTGAAGAAACTCGAAGGCATTTCCTTGTTAGAAATGCAGAGTCATTTCCTTTGAGCTGAACAAATGTATCAATGTTATCAGTTTTGACAGCCATTTTTTGAGAATTATGGATAAACACCTCCCTATGTAAAAGGGAGGAGAAGGGATTTGCAATTCAATACAGGAGGCAGTTCAGGCTGACAATCCTGCTTTTCCATAGCTATGATACAGTGGGTGATTGTAGTGTGTCAGGAAGTGTGTTACTGTTTACCATGTGAAAATAAAGGAAGATAGCCTGAAGAAAGGAAACAATTGCAGCCATCACATCAAAGGAGTCGTAAGTTGCAATATTACATAAAAATCCTATCTTTACTTTACTCTTTAAAGTGGTTGCAAAGGCAGAATGCTTTTGTTACCCTCATGCACTCTAGGTAAAAAACTTGCATACAGCTTCCGCCCCCCCCCAATCTATACTTACTTGAGCCCGATCTCGTTCAATCAATGTGCATGAGAGCAGCGGCTCTCCCCGTTCTCTTCCTCCTCATTGGCTCAGACACAGCTGTCAATATCAGCGAGTGAGGAATAGATACACAAAGCTGGCTTGGGAGCTAGTCTGCAGGTGTGCCATGATAGGAAGTGGCTTCCTGTGGTGGCACACCAACAAAAGCAGGAGCCAGGAGCGGTGGCAAGGGACCCCAGAAGAGGAGGAATGGGGCTTCTCTATGCAAAACCATTGCACAGAGCAGGTAAATAGGACATGTTTGTTATTTTTTAAAAATACAAAGATATCTGCTTTTACAATGACTTTAAGGATCCTGTGCATGAGTATCATAATTAAGAAGGGAATTGAATGCAGTTACTTTGCTATTAAGTTGGGAATGACAGCTATAAAACCAGCTTTTCCAGCTTCATAGGCAGCAGAGGAGAACGGGGAATATGTTCCTTGATCTCCTTGCCATTCTGAAATCATTTGATGTGGTCCTGGGCTCCCTAGGATGAGGGAGAGTACCTGGGATCCACAGAGAAGGGAGTCCGGCGAAGGAGTGCCACACCACCTGCACTGTAAAATTGATGACAGCTGAGTGCTGGCTGAGGAAAATAAATACAAGCTTCTGACTACTACTGCAGCCATGAGCTTGTTCTAAACCCTCCACACTCTGGACATGTGTAATTTGTCCAAAGAGGTGAGGTAGTCAAATAATCATTGTTTACTACAGAAATATAATGGGGTTGATTTACTAAAACTGGAGAGTGCAAAACCTAATGCAGCTATGCATAGTAGCCAATCGGCTTCTAACTTCAGCTTCTTCAAGTAAAGAGGTTCTTCAGTCCTATCTGTGAAAACTAAAAGTCAGCAGCTACAAAAACTGTAAATGCCTCTCACCTGTCCAGGGATCCAGCACCGTGCTCACCCCAGCGGTTTCTTATCTCTTCTTCGGTCCCCAGTGCTGGCATCTTCACTGTGGGCAGGCGACTGTGACTGCATATGGCTTCACAGCTGGCTGCCTTCTGTGCATACACGAGCCGCGCTGTGCCTTGTGAATGGTCCTGCAGTCTCTTGGGTCCCATTATGTGTCCCAAGAAACTGAGGGGAAAGGATGGGGTAGGCCGACTTCCACTCTGATCACCTAGGTGGTCAAAGCCTAAGTGGGATTGGGTACCTGTCAATATCAGGTACCGGCTCCCACCCAACCCCCAAAAAATAGCAATTTTGATGGGGGAGGTTGAGAAGGAACAGCAGAACTTCCCCTTTTGGGTGAAGTTCCGCTTTAAGCTTTGACATAAAAAATGGAAGCTGATTTCTATGCAGAGCTGCAACAGATTTGGCACTCGTCAGTTTTAGTAAATCAACCCAATTAAAAGGTGCATTAAAAGATTGGATATTGGACAGGTAAGGGGATAATACATTGGGCACAATTGGACAGGTAAGGGGATAATACAATTCACTAAATTTTATCGCATGAGTTAACTCAGTCACATGACCACATATCGCATGCGATACTGAAAATGTCAATGCACTATTGCTAGTATGCGGTATTTACCAAAAAGAACAAAAACACTCGGTAAATATCGCATAAAAAGACCTTAAAGTCAATTCACAAAATGAAATAAATAATTAAATGCATGCAGTAATTAAGTAGTGGTCCAGGCATGCGGTATGTACTTAATTTTATAGAGTGATTCCAAAGGTATACCAATAGCTAAACCGCACCAATTGATGCTTTTAAATATTTATATCCAATCAGCTGCCACTTTAAATTCTATGTCAAACTTATTAAAAAAAAATATAGCACCCCTATTATTGGTGATAATTAGCGTCGCATATGTGTCACATTAATTCCTTCTAATGATCTCTATGTGCAAACACATTTACACAAATATTAAGTGACATAAATTATATGTGACATAAAAATATATGTGACAAAAAATATTAATAAAAAATCAAACAAATTATATATAATATAAAAGTGCCCAAAAAACACCATATAACATAAGTCCAATGTGATCAATAATAAATTCCACAAAAAAAGTCCAAAATATCTTCCACAATGTGAATCCTCTGTGACTCCCAGTGCAGAAATGAATATATAAATAAACCTCATGCTGTGCCTTTCATACACCCCTTCTTAGGTGTGCACTCACCAGAACATAGCCTTTAATGAGCCTTATTGCGTAAATTCCAGAAATCAGCACCATCCGAACACAGCCTTTTTTCCACTCTGTTATATAGATTCCAAATCATTGATTCCAAAGATATTAAGACCAGGAGGTTCCTCCAATAATCACCCATGATAAGAATAGTAGCAAGGATCATAATGTATATTCTTCTTTATAGTTACATAGAAAGAGAAATTCGCTCCAATCATGTATTACCAAAGGTAAACAACTTTATTAAGCCAAAATATTGCACTTACAACATTCCAAAAATAGTTAAGCCTTATTTAAAATAGACTTTCAGTCACTTCCGGTTGCATATCTGCGTCACCTCCGGTCCGCCGCACCGTCACTCCCTGACCTGTTTCGTCGTATCTGACTTAATCATGATCCCTAAAGAAAAGTTTGCCCCAGATGCTCTCCAACTGCTTTTCCTCACTTTTCCTCCAATCATCATTTATCCTATGTACTTGATATCCCTCCATCAATGTCACCCAAGGACCAAAAAGGCAGAATCCCTCATTGTGCAGTATTTAACCACTTGCCCTCTAGAGGATTTACCGCCTCCCCCTAATGACCAGGCCCTCCTTTTTGCTACTCAGCGCTGCACTAATCAACTGATAATTGCGCTGTCATGCAATGCTGTACCAAAACAAAATTTTTGTCCTTTTTTCACACAAATAGAGCTTTCTTTCGATGGTATTTCATCACCTGTGCGCTTTTTATTTTTCGTGCTATAAACAAAACGAAAATTTTGAAGAAAAACTATATTTTTTACTTTTGGCTATAAAAAAATATATAGTAAACTCAAAGGTAGTTTTAAATTTAGGCCAAAATGTATTCTGCTACATGTTTTAGGTAAAAAAATCCTAATAAGTGTATATTGATTGCTTTGTATGAAAGTTACAGCATCTACAACCTATAGTATAGATACTGCAATTTACGCCTTATTTTGCTATACAGAGCTGCACTAGTTTAACGGACAATTGCGTGGTCATGCAATACGGTACATAAATGAAATGTATGTCCTTTTTTTCACACAAATAGAGCTTTCTTTTGGTGGTATTTGATCACCTGTGCATTTTTTATTGTCTGCGCTATAAACAAAAACATTTTGAAGAAAAAAAAAAATATTTTCTCATTTCGGTCATAAAAAATATCCAAAAAAGCTAAAATTTTGTCATAAATTTAGGCCAAAATGTATTCTGCTACATGTTTTTGGTTAAAAAAATCCCCCAATAAGTGTATATTGATAGCTTTGTGTGAAAGTTATAGCGTCTACAAACTATGGTATAGATAATGGAATTTACACAGCTTTTACTTTCTGACTGCTTATCCCATTTCTTGAGGTGCTAAAATACCAGGATAGTACAAACACCCCCAAATGACCCCTTTTCAGAAAGTAGACACCCTAAGCTATCTGCTGAGAGGCCTATTGAGTCCATGGAAGGTTTTATTTTTGTTTGTTTTTTTCCCACAAGTTTCTGGAAAATGACAAGAACATTTTTTTTTACACAAAGTTGTCATTTAAATGATTTATTTCTCGCACAAGCCATGGGTATATGTGGAATTACACCCCAAAATACATTCTGCTACTTCTAGCAAGTATGGGGATACCACATGTTTGAGAGGTTTTTTGAGCCTAGCCAAATGCCACATACAGGAGCCTGAAATCCAATGACCACTTTGAAAGCCTGAATGTGCGTAACTTCCTCATTTAACTTCCTCACTACCTATCACAGTTTCGGAGGCCCTGAAATGTCAGGATAGCACCCCCCCCCCAATTTTCTACTTTTGGAAAGTAGGCACCCCAAGGAATTTAAAAAGCGGCATGGTGAGTATTGCGCAGATCTCATTTTTTTCTCACAAGATTTTGAAATATAAAAAAAGAAAAGAAAAAATATGTTTTTGTTTTTTTTCTTCATTTTCCAAAAACTTGTGGCAACAAACGAGATACTCACCATGCTGATCAAATTCCTTGGGGTGTCTACTTTCCAAAAAAGGGTCATTTAGGGGGGTTTGGTGCAATCCTTGCATTTCAGGGCCTCCGAAACTGTGATAGGTAGTCAGGAAGTGTAATAAGGAAATAAAGCCCTTTAAAAACCTGAAGGTGGTCATTGGATTTTGGGGTCCTGGACTTTGCAAGACTGCCGAAAAGTCTCTCACATGTGGTACCCCCATACTGAGAAGAAGTAGCAGAATGTATTTTGGGGAGTAATTCCACATATACCCATGGCATGTGTGAGCAGTAAATTATTTAAGTGACAATTTTGTGTAAAAAAAAAAAAATACAAATTTTGTAATTTTCCAAAAACTTGTGGTAAAAAATAAATTCTTCTATTGATTCAAAATGCCTCTCAGCAAATAGTTTGGGGTGTCTTCTTTCCAAAAAGGGGTCGTTTTGGGGGGTAGGGGCATTTTATGCCAGACATCATTCACTCTTCTAACCACCTGAAGATCAAGCCTTTTCTGACACTGTTTGGTGACATGAAAAAAATCTGTATTCTTTGCTAGGAAATTAATTTAAACCCCCAAATATATATATTTTTAAAGCAGATACCCTAGTGAATAAAATGGTGGGTGCTGCAATTTTTTATGTCACATAATATTCGCGCAGCGATTTTTCTAAAGCAAATTTAACTAAAAAAAATTACACTTTTTTTTACTTTTAATGCACAAAAACACAATATATTGGACAATTATTTGGTAAAATATAAAAGATGATGGTATGCCTAGTAAATCGATACCAAACATGACATGATTTATAACTGCTCATACCCCTTTCAATGGCGACAAACTGCATCGGTTTTTAATATCCATAGGCAACATTTTAAAAGCCTTTACAAGCTACCATTTTAGATTTACAGAGGAAGTCTAGTGTTAGAATTACTGCCCTTCATCTGATGTTCACGGCGATACCTCGCATGTATGGTGCAACTGCTGTTTACATACCGGCACCGGGTCAACGCTCGTGCGCACAGGTGTGGAGGGCAAGGTTTTTTTTTTTTTGTTATTTTTTTTTTTTTTTTATTATTTTTACACTGTCCCTTTCATTTTTGTTTTTTTTATCACTTTTAATGCTATCACAGGGAATGCAAATATCCCCTATAACTTCAATGGGCATTGTCATATATTCTTTTTTGAGAAATCTGTGGTCTATCAGACTCTAGATATCTCCTCTGCCCTTACATTATCTAATCAAACCAAGATCGGTGTGATCAGATGCTTTCCCAATATACAAATGGCGCCGTTTATATCCTGCAAAACTGAAGTGATGAAATGCTCATAGCTTCCGATGTCTTAGACTATAGAGATGATTGGCACCATTCTGGTCTCCAATCAGCTCTATGGTCAGCTGGCAGAAACACCGGCTGCATTCTCATTGTTCCCCCGATGGCACGGGACTGTCCGAGAAGGCTGTGGAAGGCAGCGGGGGGGAGCATCATCTCCCGCTGCTTGTAAAAGCAATCCTGCAGCTAATTAGACACTAGGATTGCTTTTACATGAAAGCCGATCACCAGCTGAAAAAACGATACCAGGATGATGGCTGCAGCTGTAGGCATCATCCTGGTATAACCATTCAGAGTCCAGGGATGTACCAGTACATCGCTGATCCTTGTTGGGTATATATACTATGTTCTTTTTTTTTTTTTTTTTTTTTTTTGTATGCAGCCTGGGGGGCTGAACGAAAAAGGAAAAATCCCTGCCAGAAAAAGTGTGTGGTATGCCCACCATTAGAATATACCATCCTGCATCCACCCACTTCTAATGGTGTGCACACATTAGGTTGCACGGTACCACATGCGCCAGTTCCAAGATTGTACAAATGTCTAAATAGTGGCACACTTGAATAAAACTTGTCCACGTATAAGTGGTACCCCGTATGGAAAAAGGATGACACCAAGTCACAAACTATCTTGCCACTGCTCCACATGTAGTCTGGGCATCCGGGGGTCTCCACATGACTATCTTTTCCCTGATAAATTCGAAACTTATATATATATAGCCTGTTGCCCTCTCATAGGTCTTCTACAACTTGATCCCATATCTGGCATGCTTGCTGGGAAGTAATTGTTTCAATGCAAGGCGGCCAGAAAAATTAATGAGAGACACATCAATGCAGATGTTTTGCTGGGGAGTATAGACATCTGCAAAATTTTGTGGAGCCGGTCAAATTCAGGGTCACCCCAAGGATGACAGAGTGCGTTGTCGTTGAACTGCAGAAAACACATTATACTCTCATATCTATGCCTGGCCATGGCAGCAGAGAACACGGGCATATGATGAATCGTGTCTGTGGACCAATACAACCGCAATTAATTTTTTTTAGTTATGCCCATGTTGAGGGTTCGGTCCAAAAAAAATTTAAATTCGGAAACGTAATGAGTTTCCATGCAAATGGTCTGGCAAGGTTTGAATTTGGGTTGGCGGTGATAAATTGTTGTGCATATAAATTGCTTTAATCCACAATCAATGCTTACAGATCTTCCGTGAAGAACAGCTCCAAAAAATCCAGTGTAGTAGTTAAATTTGCTGTTTCCACCTGAATTCCGGGTTGGACAGTGGATGGGGGGAAGTACAGGTGCTGCAGAATTTGTGGGCTGCCAATCGGGATCTGTAAGCACATCCGGAAGGATACTAGGGGCTCTATGGGCCTGTGTGTGAATTCTTGGTAGTTGCGGGACAATACTTGTGCTTGCCACCGCACCAGCTTGTACTGCACTTATGGGACCCTTCACGTCACCAAGTCATACTGCAGTGCTGGTATTATTATTATACAGGATTTATATAGCGCCAACAGTTTTCTCAGCGATTTACAATATAACGTGAGAGAATACAGCAACAATACAGTTCAATACAAGAGGGTTAGGAGGGCCTGATCATGGGAGCTTACAATCTAAGAGGTGAAAGACCAGGATGTACTAGGCCACTAGTGCTTGCCAGTTCACCAAAAGGTAGCGTGGCACTAGTACTGGCACTCTGCTGAATATGAGAGTCATCAAAATTTACCGGCAAGTGCTAACAGAGATCAGGCCTGATAATGCTAACACTGCTGTTTTGTGTGTAATGTATCAAGTGACAGTGACCTACTGACACGCTGGTATAGTGCTGATCTGATCAAAAATATTTATCCGTTCAGACACTATACTAGCAATGGACGCTTATTGTGTATGAGCGTGTTCCTGGCAATCAAGGGGTTAAAAGTGATTAATGGTGTACTGATGGGCAATCTGACGCTATCTGGGAGGGGTGTGAAAACTATGGGAGCGCGAATCACGTGTGTGTGTGTATATATATATATCTATATATAGATATATATATATGTGTGTGTGTGTATATATATATATATATATATATATATATATATATATATGTGTGATTTTGCGTACCCGCGCCGCCCTGTAGCAGTATTTTTTGCTATAGGGCGGTCAGGAAGAGGTTTGTGTTACAGCGCTGCGTTACTTTAACTGACAATTGCGTGGTCGTGCAACGCTGCACCAAAATGAAATTTACGTCATTTTTCCCCAAGAATTGAGATTTCTTTCGGTGGTATTTGATCGCCTGTGTGGTTTTTATTTTTTGCGCTATAAAAATAAAAGACCAACAATTTGGAGGAAAAAAAACCAATATTTTGGACTATATAACATGACCAGTAAAAAAATTTAAAAGTCATATTTCATCATACATTTATGCCAAAATGTATTCTGCGACATGTCTTTACTAAAAAAATTCCCAATACGTGTAAATTAATAGGTTTACAAGAACGTTTTATAGTGTTTACAAATGGCGATATAGATACTGGATTTTTTTTTATTCTAATATTAGCTGTGGTCAGCGACTTATGGTGGCTAACAGCGAGTTATGGCAAGACTCCGGCGGACATTCTGACACTGGGGGGAACTGACTTGGGGTCACTGACATCCACAGTGACACCAATACAGTGATCAGTGCAAAAAAAAAAGCACTGACACTGTACTAATGGCACTGGGGAGGAAGGGGTTAACATTTTTAGGCAATCAAAGGGTTAACTGTGTGAGGGGAGTGTTTTACTAGGGGGGGGGGGGGTTGTGTTCTTCACAGTTACATACTGTCCCGGAAAGCTAAGCTCTGCTCTCCAGAACAGTGTGCTGGAAACTGACAGGGAGAAGAGCTCCATTGAAAACAATGCAGCCCTCCTCCCTGTCAGTGTTTGCCGTCAATCGCTAGGCTCCGGCCGGGACCCGGTGATTGACGGCCATGATCGGTGTCGCGGGTAGGGCGTTCGCGCACCTCACGTGCGTCCCCTAGCATGTAAACAGGATGATGTTTATAAATGTGATCCTGCGCACAGGGGCCGCTTTGCTGCAGTATATGTACTGTGGGCGGTCCCCTAGTGGTTAATTAAGACTTGGCAACAAAAAAGTATTAAAAATTTTACAGTTACAAAACGTGGTGTCCAATATCTTGCCACCAGTACACTCAGCATCTGTGCACCGCCGTTCCAGTTCCTGGACCTTGGTGTGCATTCCTAATACCAGAAATCGGAAATGACGTAGGGATTTGGCCGGATATGATAACCAGAAGCAGCGAGTACATAGGACAAGTGATGATTGGAGGAAAAGTGAGGAACAGCAATTGGAGAGCATCTGGGGCAAACATCGCTTTATGACCTTTTCTTATAACCACTTCTCGACCACCCTATAGCAGAAATATTGCTACAGGGCAGCACGGGTGTGCAAAATCACATATATATATATATATATATATATATATATATATATATATGATTTTCCATTTCCAAGTAGGGGATGTGCACCCTACCCGCACCGCCATTTGCAGCTACGGCTGTCAATCACTGGGTCCCGCCCGGTGATTACCGATGATCACCGACGGGGAGGAGGGCTGCTTTGTTTGCGTAACAGTCCTCCTCCCTGTCCTCTCGAGCACACTGCTCTGGATGCCATCCACAGCAGTGTGCTTACAGTGAAGCACAACCCCCCCCCCTAGTAAAACACTCCCAGCACATAGTTAAACCCTTTGATTGCTCCTCATGTTAACTCCTCCCTGCCTCGTATTAGTACAGTGTCAGTGCTTCTTTTTAGCTGGATGATGTCAGTGACACCAAGTCAGTTCCCCGCAGTGTCAGAATTCCCACTGCAGTCCCGCTATGTCGCTGATTGCTGCCATTATTAGTAAAAAAAAAAATTCCAGTATCTATACCGCCATTTGTAAATGCTATAACTTTTACGTAAACTAATTCATTTACACATATTGGGATTTTTTTTTAGGAAAGACGTCGCAGAATACATTTTGGCCTAAATTTATGACGAAATTTGATTTTTAACCACTATCCTACAGGGCACTTATACCCCCTTCCTGCCCAAGCCAGTTTCCAGCTTTCAGCGCTGTCACACTTTGAATGACAATTGTGCAGTCATGCAACACTGTACCCATATGACATTTTATAATTTTTTTGTGACAGAGCTTTATTTTGGTGGTATTTAATCACCTCTGGGTTTTTTATTTTTTCTTAAACCAAAAACCACTGAAAATTTTGAAAAAAAACAAAGTTTTTTCTTAGTTTTTGTTATAAAATTTTGTAAATAAGTGATTTTTCTCCTTCATTGATATGCACTAATGAGGCTGCAGTGATGGGCACTGATAGGCTGCACTGATGGACACTGATAGGTGGCACTGATAGGCACTGGTAGGTGGCTCTGATGGGCATTGACAGGCATCACTGATGTGCACTGAAAGGCAGCACTCATATATGGCACTGATAGGTGGCACTGACTGGCACTGATAAGCGGCACTGATGGGTGGCACTGACTGGCATTGATAGGTGGCACTGACTGGCACTGATGGGTGACACTGAAAGGCAGCTCAGATGGGCACTGATATGTGGCATTGATGTGCACTGGTAGGCACTGAAATGTGGCACTGATGGGCCCTGGCAGGTGGCATGGATGAGCACTGAGAGCTGGCACTGATGGACACTGAAAGGTGGCACTGCTGGGGCTACACAGATCATCAGGGCACACTGATCATCAGTGCCCTGATGATCAGTGTACATGTCCTCTGTGGAGAATGCTAAAACTGGCTCTCCTCTCCTCACGAGCTGTCATCTTGACCGCTCGTGAGGAGAGAAATGGCGATAACCGGCTTTTTCCAGTTTGCATGTGATCAGCTGTGATTGGACACAGCTGATCACATGACCGAGCTGACATCTTCGGCTCTTTCCGTGGATCGGTGATCTGCTGTTTCCAAGGGACACAGCGCACCGCCGATCCCTGAGCCGCGCTTGCACGGTTAGAATGGGAGGACGTCATATGATGTCCTCCCAAAATGAGAGGACCACCTTGCGTCCGTCATTGTACTATATGGCTGGCGGGAGGCGGTTAAAATTTTTTTTACTGGACATGTTTAACCGCTTACCTGCCACCCTATAGTAGAAATACTGCTACAGGGTGGCACAGGTGCGCAAAATCACGTTTATAAATACATGATTTGCGCTCCCGCGGTTTTTGCGGCCCCTCTCAGATAGCGTCACATTGCCCATCCATACACCAGTAATTACATTTAACCCCTTGATTGCCAGGAACACTCATACACAATAAACCTCCATAGCTAGTATAGTGTCTGAACGGATCAATAGCTTTGATCAGATCAGCACTATACCAGCGTTCACATTAGTATAGTGTCCCCAAAAATGCAGTGTTAGCGGGATCAGCCCCGGCACCTGCCAGCACCTGCGTTTGGCCTCTACGCTCACCTCCCCCCCTTCCTTCTCCCCAGGAAGTGCAGGGTCAGTAGGTAACTGTCACTTGATACATTGCACACAAAACCGCAGTGTTCGCAGAATCAGGCCTGATCTCTGTTAGCACTTGCGGTAAATTTTTTTGTATCAGTTCAAGCAGTCCCTGATAGCCAGGTGCTCTTTTTCCCATGAGTTGCACTAGGCACCTATAAATTTAGTGGTCAAAATGGTAATGGAAAGGTACTCTAGTGAAAAGGCCTACAGGATTTTGAGCATATCAGATGACAGCAAAGGGGAAGACTCACTGACACAATCAGCCTCAGAATACGAACCTGTAGACAGCAGCGGCTCCCTGCCAGATAGCTCAGACGATGGAGAAGAGGTCCCTGCTAAGATCAGGTGTACCCTACCCCGTTCCCAGTTTGCTGAGATGTTACAGTTGCATGATGACTCTCATATGCAGCAGAGTGCCAGTACTAGTGCCACTCTACCTTTTGGTGAACTGGCAAGCACCAGCACCCTAGTACATCCAGGTTTTCACATACCGGCACTGCAATATCACTTGGTGACGTTCCGAGTCCCATAAGTGCAGTACAAGCTGGTACGGTGGCGAGCACAAGTAGTGTCCCACAGCCACCAAGAATTCACACACAGGCTCGTAGAGCCTCTAGTATCCTTCTGGATGTGCTTGCAAATCCTGATTGGTAGCCCACAAATTCTGCAGCACCCGTACTTCCCCCATTCACTGCCCAACCCGGAATTCAGGTGGAAACAGCAAATTTAAATACTCCCCTTGATTTTTTTGTAGCTGTTTTTCACAGAAGATCTGTATGCATTGATTGTGGATCAAAGCAATTATATGCACAACAGTGTGGCACCATGCAACCTAATGTTTACCTACCATTAGAAATGGGTGGATGCAGGGCAGTATAGTCTAATGATGGACATACCACACACTTTTGCAGAGACGACTTCTCTAGTTTTCATTCAGCGTGCCACTATTTAGACAATCTTGGAATTGGCGCATGTGGCACCGTGCAACCTAATCGCCGGGGCTTCCCCCAACGGCTTGTAAATACCTGTCTTAGAAAGGGGGAAAACGCCTGCTTGAGAAGTGAGGATGTCCTTCAGCTGCAGCACTGACTTGTATATTTTGATAGCTACAGTGTCTTGCTCTCAGAATATACATAAGTAGGTGTGGGCAGTGCTGTTGGATGAGATTTTTCATCCTCCGTTAAAAAAAAGAGCATATATGCTGAAGCATGGGGGCCTGGGGTGGCCAGTGGGTGGATGACCCCTATGCTTCAGTATATATATTTTATAATATGTTTTGGCACATTTCCTGTGTGCCCACCATTAGAAGTGGGTGGATGCAGGGGGGTATATTCTAATGGTGGGCATACCACACACTTTTTCAGAGATTTCTTCTCTTTTTTTTCATTCAGCCCACAGTTTTAAAGCATGTCATGTTTGTTATCTATTTACTCTGCATACCATCATCTTTTATATTTTACCAAATAATTGGCTAATATATCGTGTTTTTGTGCATTAAAAGTAAAAAAATGTGTATTTTTTTTTTTCAAAACATGTGCGTTTGAAAAATCACTGCGCGAGTACTGTGTGACATAAAAAACTGCAGCACCCACCATTTTATTCACTAGAGTGTCTACTTTAAAAAAATATATAATGTTTGGGGGTTCAAAGTAATTTCCTAGCAAAAAATACTGAATTTTTTCATGTAAACAAAAAGTGTTCGAAAAGGCTTGGTCTTCAGGTGGTTAGAAGAGTGAGTTATGTGTGACATAAACCTCTAATGCTGGGCATAGTATGCCCCTACCCCCCAAAACGACCCCTTTTTGGAAAGTAAACTCCCCAAACTATTTGCTGAGAGGCATGTTGAGTCAATAGAAGAATTTAATTTTTTTACCAAAGGTTTTTGAAAATGAAAAAAAATTTTTTTTTTTACACAAAATTGTCACTTAAATGATTTATTGCTCACACGTGCCATGGGTATATGTGGAATTACAAAATACATTCTGCTACTTCTGGGTATGGGGATACCACATGTGAGAGACTTTTTGGCAGTCTAGCCAAGTACAGGAGCCTGAAATCCAATGACTACTTTGAAAGCCTGAAGGTGCGCAACTTCCTCACTTCACTTCCTCACTAAGTGACAACTTTGTGGAAAAAAAATAAATCTTCCATGGACTCAATATGCCTCTCAGCAGATAGCTTAGGGTGTCTACTTTCCGAAAAGGGGTCATTTGGGGGTGTTTGTACTGTCCTGGTATTTTAGCACCTCAAGAAATGAGATAGGCAGTCAGAAGGTAAAAGATGTGTAAATTTCATTATCTATACCATAGTTTTTGTAGATGCTATAACTTTCACACAAAGCAATAAATATACACTTATTTGGATTTTTTTTTACTAAAAACATGTAGCAGAATACATTCTGGCCTAAATGTATGACTTTCTTTGAGTTTACTATATATTTGTTATAGCTCAAAGTAAAAAATATTGTTTTTCTTCAAAAGTTTTGGTCTTTTTTTGTTTATTGCGCGAAAAATAAAAAGCGCACAGGTGATCAAATACCACTGAAAGAAAGCTCTAGTTGTGTGAAAAAAGGACAGAAATTTCATTTATGTACAGCATTGCATGACCGTGCAATTGTCAGTTAAACTAGTGCAGTGCTGTATAGCAAAAAAAGCCTGGTTAGGAAGGGGGGTAAATCCTCAGGAGGGCAAGTGGTTAACCACTTCAGTACCGGGCACTTTTACGCCCTTCCTGCCCAGGCCAATTTTCAGGTTTCAGCGCTCTCACACTTTGAATGACATGCAAGGCTGTATCCAAACTAAAATTTTATCACTTTGTTCACACAACTAGAGCTTTTTTTTGGTGGTATTTAATCACCACTTGGGTTTTTATTTTTTGCCAAATTAACAAAAAAAAGACTGAAAATTTTGAAAAAAAACCCATGTTTCTTTGTTTCTGTTATAAAAGTTTGCAAATAAATAATTGTTCTTCATAAATTTAGGCCAAGATGTATTCTGCTACATTTCTTTGGTGAAAATAACCCAAATCTGTATTTATTATTTAGTCTGTAGGAAAGTTATAGAGTTCACCAACTATGGTATAGATCTGAATATTGATCAGTCCTGAAGTACTGACAGCCAAACTAATTTCTTGAGGCCCAAAAATGTCAGAACAGTACAGATATCCCCCAAATGACCCCTTTTTGCAAAGTAGACAGTCCGACGTATTTCATAAGAGGCATGGCGATGGAACACTCAGAAGAGGGAATTCATAAACAGTAGGGCCTGGAATGGTGGTTAGAACAGAACAATGAGCAATAGTGCCTTCAGTAAATGGCAGAAGAGGGGGGATTCTCATACAATATACTGTGGGGACTGAAGCAGCAATGATATCCCAGCAGGGTTTCTACGCATCACAACCCTATAAAAAAAAAAAAAAAACATTGGCTTAAGGCAGTCCATATGATAGTCATTGATTTTTTGACAACCCGTTGGCTGAACAAATAAAAATTACCCAATTCCCCCATCCACACATTTGATGTGGATGGGGTAATCACTTCCACTGAGCCTTTATATTCTGACAGCCGGGGGACTTCTCTGCCATCAGAATACACTGATCAGAGCTGCTGCCTCTAGCCAGTGGCGCTGATTGTGTGGAAATTTTCCAACAGACTGGTTGTACAGAAGTCAGTCGACTTCTTTGCAAACAGCCTGCCCATTCATGGATTAAAATTTAGCCGCATCGGTCCACATATGGATGGCTTTATTCTCTCTTCAAAGCTGCCTTGTACTGACAGGATCATGTTGAACAAACAGTAGAACTAAAGGCAAAACGTTTTGGATAAAGTTAAATCTTTTGGATAGAGTAAGGGAGGTGTATAACCCTGTCAAGTTTTTTGCCATCTCTAGCAGTGAAGAAATCCTGTGGTTTCACCATGGTTGCCAGAATTAGTGTCCCCATTGGAAGATTATCCCTATATTACTGGCCTGGTGTCAACCTAAAATTTGGCTCTTTATTTTACTTTCAGTTTCAATGATAACAGTAAACAAGACAAATATTAACGAGTGAATCTTCCAGGAGCACAGACAGCAATAAAAAGTGAATGGTGTTCTAATCCCTCTCCACTCTATGCAAAACTAAAAAGAATAATGTTTTGCCTCTAGTTCATGCCAATTTGTATTTTGTTAAAATAACTCTTTTTGGAGATGTAAATGTACATTACTCAGCGGTTTTGTTACCTGCTGCCTTGGGTGATAATTTTTTCAACTTTTATAAACTAATTTTTGACACACATATGATTTTCGTGTATTTTTATATATGCATGTTGATGCATTTATTTATATTTTTATTTTTGATGCACCATTTGGCAATTCATTTTTGAAGTTAAAATTCTTTGAACATATCTTCATATATTTATTTATCAATTGATTTGTGTAGTAGATGCACTTTCAGTGATGTATTGTTGAGGTCATAATTCTTTTTAGTCTATTATTATTATTATTATACAGTATTTATATAGCACCAACAGTTTATGCAGCACTTTAGAACGTGAAGGCAAACAGTACAATTACAATACAATTCAATACAGGAGGAATAAGAGGACTCTGCTCGTTAGAGCTTACAGTCTAAATGTATTTATTTATTGATTGGGGTATTTAAATTTGTAGTTTTTAAGGGTATTTATGGTTATATAGCACAGTTCCACCTTACATTACACTTGGACTTTCTGTCCTTTAGTAACTTCAGCTAATAATGATAATGGAAGCAGAGCCCTTGAAGCAGCTGATCTAGGCTGACACACTGGAAAGTGCAGACAGATCACAGCAGGCAGGAGGAGATGGGACATGTGATGGGACATGTGGTCAGGAACTGAAGTCGAGGTCAGACCCCCGTGGTCAAGAAGAGGAGTAGCCAGGAGCATGGTCAGAGGCAGGCCAGGGTCATACCAAGGAGGCAATCAGGAGCCAGTCTGAGGAGCAAGCCGAGGTCAGGGCCAGGAGAGAAACAAGGGATGGTCCAGAAGCAGGCTGGGTCAATAACCTGGAAACCAGAAGTATTGAGCACATAGGAACACTGGTATCAGGGAGCTGAAGATCAATGAGCAGAGTCCAAGAGTGATGGCCAGTCTTCTAAAGGCGGCGTCCACAAATGCACGCCAGTGCGCACTAACATGCGCTGGTTGAAGTCCGTTACATTTATATGCATTCCTGCACAAGTGAGCACAGCCATGCTGGATATCAGCAAGTGTGCCAGGTCTCTGTGCATTTCTTCTCTGGCTTATTCCCTGACAGATATTTAAAACAAGCACTATATACACTATATTGCCAAAAGTATTGGGACACCCCTCCAAATCATTGGATTCAGATGTTCCAATCACCTCCATGGCCACAGATGTATAAAATCAATCACTTAGGCATGCAGACTGCTCCTACAAACATTTGTGAAAGAATGGGTCGCTCTCAGAGCTCAATTAATTCAGTCATGGTACAGTGATAAGTCCATCTGTGAAATTTCCTTGCTACTAAATATTCCATGGTCAACTGTTAGTGGTTTTTTAACAAAGTGGAAGCAACTGGTAACAGCAACTCAGCCGTGAAGTAGTAAGCCACGTAAAATGACAGAGTGGGGTCAGCACATGCTGAAGAGTACAGTGCACAGAAGTTGCCAACTGTCTGCAGTGGCAGTAGCTAAAGATCTCCAAACTTTGTGTGGCCTTCAGATTAGCACAACAGTGCGTAGAGAGCTTCATGGAATGGGTTTCCATGGCTGAGCAGCTACATCCAAGTCTTACATCTCCAACTGCAATTCAAAGCGTCAGGTGCAGTGGTGTAAAGCACGCTGCCACTGGACTCTAGAGCAGTGGAGTGACGAATCATGCTTCTCTGTTTGGAAATCCGATGGATGTGTCTGGGTTTGGTGGTTGCCAGGAGATCGGTACTTTCCTGACTGCATTGTGCCAAGTGTAAAGTTTGGTTGAGGAGGGATTATGGTGTGGGGTTGTTTTTCAGTGGTTGGGGTTGGCCCTATAGTTCCAGTAAAGGGAACTCTTAAGGTGTCAACATACCAAGACATTTTGGACAATTTCATGCTCCTATCTTTGTGGGAACAGTTTGGGGATAGCCCCTTCCATTTCCAACATGACTGCGCACCAGTGCACAAAGCAGGGTCCACAAAAACATGGATGAGCGAGTTTTGGAGTGAAGGAACTTGACTGGCCTGCACAGAGTCCTGACCTCAACCCGATTAGTACATCTTTGGGATGAATTAGAGCAAAGACCAGGCCATCTCGTCTGACATCAGTGCCTGACCTCACAAATGTGCTTCTGGAAGAATGGTCAAACATTCCCATAAACACACTCCTGAATCTTGTGGACAGCCTTCCCAGAATCGTTGAAGCTGTTATAGCTGCAAAGGGTGGGCCAACTCAATATTGAACCCGAAGGACCCAGTCTTGCCATTAAGTTCATGTGCGTGTAAAGGCAAACGTCCCAATACTTTTGGCAAAATAGTGTAGCTATACCTGCAAAAAGGGCAAGTCTGAAGTGATCTATAAGGACTTAAAGTATATGTGAACCGTCATCTTGTAAAACAACCTATTCAGTTTGAAATAGTAATAAAAAGGCAAAGCATTTGTGTATAGATATAAAAAACAGTATAAACCTGTTTTCCCTTTTTTATAAGTGATCACATAATCTCTGTTCTCAGCTGCATAAGGAGCTAAGAGAGCTGGGGAAGAAGAAACAGCAGTACCCGGTGAATGGCTGTGCAATAGGGGAGTGTCAGGACAAATCTGATCTTTAGAGGGAGCAGGCTGAGTTCTCAGCACAGCTGGTAAACTAACCACACTGTGCTCTCATGCCCATTGTGGTCAGTTTTTAATAGGACAGCAGAGTTAAGGTAGAAACACCAGGGATTTCACACAAAGGAAGCAATACCACGAGAATAGGATACTTTTTCATACAACTATGTGGTACAGCAGGCACAAGTCAGTAATTGCTGATATGCTGGGTTTAAATATTCTTTAATTTTCTGACTAAAGTTTCAGTGTAAGAATTAATGGCACCTGTGCATGTCTGCAAAGAGCACATTTTTCACACGAATTCTTGCACCGCATCTGGTGTTACCAAGCTCTCACAGGTCAGTCCACATATGTTATTCAACTGTATATTTACCTGTTTGCGTTTTAACATGATTTTTCCATCTCAGCATTGAGGATATTTTTATATATTTAAATTAATGGCAAGTGTCTTTGTTTTTATTGAGAAGTTTTTTTTTCTCTAAATCCTAGGTAAATAACCTAATCTTGAAAATTCTCGGTAAAATCTGTGACCCTTTCTTGGGTAAAGGGAAACTGCAAGATGATGATATCAAAAACCAATTGATGGCTGGGTTGGTCTGTGTGCTTGTGGTAGAAAAATTTAACATTGCTGTTGAAAAAAACGATATTTTAAATATATGCAGAGTTTTGTGTTTGGATGACGTATCAAAGGAAAAGATGACTGAGGAACTCCTGAAAGCAAAACATGTATTCAATAAAGTTCAAGGGTAAGTTATTCTTTTGTTACATTTACTCAGAAATCAACTGATGATTTTTAGCCACTATGTGATAGCAATCAAGTTTGACAAAAATTAAAAAGTGTAAAAAAAATATAATAAACTAAATTTAAAAAATGTAAAAGCACCTCTATTGCCCAGTCCACCTATGTGAACTCAAAAATTGCCACTGAGTGTATATGTAAACAGCAATTGCACCACGAATATTAAGTATTGCTACAAATGTCAAAGTGATAGCAATAATTCTAGGTCCCTCACTTGCAGTTAACTCTAAACTGATGAGCAGTAAAAACATTTAAAGCATTGCCTACTTTGGGTATCATAATATCTTAATTGTACAGTAAAGGACACAGGCTGGATATTCACTGACCCTGGAATATAAGCTGCTACCTTCTGATAATTGGGTGCTGGTAAAAACTTTGCTGGCCATGCCCCTAGGCATACTCCTATAACGCCACCCCACTCCTCGAGTCCTCAGTGTTTTCTCCTGTCCTTAGGACCTCTTCTGTTTTTTATACTTAACTAATTTTCTTTAGTTTTGCTTTTTTATTTAGGGTTCTTCAAAAAAATATCCACTGCCTTCTAATATAACAATAGAATCAGTAAATCAATATCAGGATAAGCCTTCCTACAATTGGGACCTTACCAGAATTTGACATTAAAGTGTTACTGTCAAGAATGGACTGGCCAGCAATAGTGGGACTCACCTGCCTTATGAGCTGCAGTACCAGGGCTGGCCAGCGGGTGCTCCCAGCAATCAGAGACTCAACCTTGCAGCCAGTCAAACACCTGGAACTAATTATACTGGTGTATTTAAGGGACATTCAGACCTGCAGACTCTGCCTTGGTGTTGTGTTTCTCCTGGGCCCTGTTTCCTGTTCCTGTTCCCTGTTCCTGTTCCTGTCTGATTCTCTGCTGACCCTGCTCTGATCTCTGGCTTGTCTGACCATTCTCCTGCTCCTGATCCCTGGCTTGTCTGACCATTCTCCTCTGCCTGACCCTCTGTACCACGCTGCCCGCTACCTGCTGAACCTGGCTTGTGACCCCGACCATTCTCCGCTTGCTCCCCCTGTACCTACCTGCCCGATTGATATTGACCCGGCCTGCCTGACGACGCTTGCATTGTATGTACTGTTATCTGTGGGTGGTTGGTTTGGTTTGTTTGCACTGCGTTATGTTTTAGTATTGCACTGCGTTTATGTTTGTATTGTTAGTGTTAATAAATTACATTGTTTATAACATATCTGAAGTCTGCGTTTCCCTGCGTCAGTCACACACCTCTGGTCACACCCGGGAGCCCTGACAGTTACTAAACCCACAACAGTAAAATCAGTCTGTATATGTAGTAAAGTATGCTTGTTATACTCACTGTGGAAACTAAGGGGTTAATCCTCTGCATTGTGTAAAAAATACTTTTTGATTCTGACTTCTCTGATCCTCCCCTTCTTCCAGTGTCACCCTCTTATCTCCTGATAAGACTCTGCACATGCTCAGTTTGGTGTGTATTGCTAGAGTTTTTTTTTTCTTGGAATAGTGCATGTGATCAGCACAGGGGCCAATAAGCCAGTCAGTGGTCCTGCATCCTAGAGCAGAAAGAAAGCCCCTCCTACAAGCTTTAACCAGTGCTTGGCTGGACACTGATAGAAGTCACAAGACTGCTATATACTGCTGATGAGAAAAGGTATTTAGCACTTTATATGTACTAAAATAATTGAATTTCCATGTTCTGTGTACTGTAGGAGATGAGATATAGTGAATACAGGGTCCTGGGTTTATTAACACTTTAAGTACACTTTAAGGGACAGGTTTTGACCTTATCCATTCTATTCTAAAAACCTTTTGACTTCGCTTTCCCTTGTAAAAGCCTTGATATAAGATGTCTCACAGATCAAACCCTTATTACAGCACCCTGTGCTTCCTTGGAATCTTAGCTTAGTTCTCTTTGCTCTGTAGAAACCACATTTTGATCCCATTAGGGAACTCCCCTTGGATGACCTCTTCTGCAAAGTGGCTTTCTTGGTGTTGTGTTTCGGAGTTAGCATCTCTCTCCGGTAGAGAACCTTTCCTGATTCTTCACATGAATCTTCGCAAGACCCTCCTTTCTACCTAAGTTAGTATCAGCCTTCCACCCCAATGAGGACATTGCACTTCTTTCTTTGTGTCCTACTTCAAGCACCCCAAGAAAAGTTGGGTCGTTGACCTTTGTTTATTTGTTTGGCACTGTTCTACTTGCCTTCTTATTCCCCACCCCTCTGTTTCATTTTGTGGGGACATCTCAGGTTCTGTGAATGTCCAGCCTGTGTCCCGTACTATACAATTAAGATAAGGAATAAAGAGGACAGTACAAGACACTCCCCTCTGAGTCGGGTTGAGTTATACATGTATGCCTAGGGGTCATAACCAGCAAAGCTTTTGCCAGTGTCCAGTCACATGAAGGTAATTGCTATGTCTGCGCTACGCAACCTTGCATGGGAATGCTACTGAAGCTTACTGAATGAGTTGCTGACATGGGGGTATAATGCTTTGGACTGTGATGCATCTGGATAGTTGTTATTCCTGTTTACTTTGGGGAACCATGAGTCTATTCAGCTGAACTTTCGTATAAATTCATGCTGCGGTATTACCATAGCAGCTGGAAATCGTGTTTTAGAATATAATTTTCTATTTGGCATGATATCATCTGTAGTGGATACCTGCATTTATGCTTCTGATTGTGTTGCTGTCTGATTTTCATGTCAAAACATGCTGTTTTCTCTTTGTGATACAGTAAGGAATAGAAGTATTTGAACACCCTGCGATTTTGCAAGTTCTCCCACTTAGAAATCATGGACGGGTCTGAAATTCACATTGTAGGTGCATTCTGAGAGACGTAATTTAAAAAAAAATTCAGGAAATCACATTGCATGATTTTTAAAGAATTTATTTGTCTTGCACTGCTGAACATAAGTATTTGAACACCTAAGAAACAGGAAGAATTCTGGCTCTCAAAGACCTGTTACTGTGCCTTTAAAAAGTCCACCTCTACTCCACTCATTAATCTAACTTAGTAGCACCTGTCTGAGCTCTTTAAAGACACCTGTCCACCCCACAGTCAGTCAGATGCCAACTACTACCATGGGCAAGACCAAAGAGCTGTCAGAAGACACCAGAAACAAAATTGTGGACCTCCACAAGGCTGGAAAGGGCTACGGGGCAATTGCCAAGCAGCTTGGTGAAAATAGATCAACTGTTGGAGCAATTGTTAGAAAATGGAAGAGGCTAGAGACGACTGTCAGTCTCCCTCGGACTAGGGCTCCATGCAAGATCTCATCTCGTGGGGTATCACTGATGATAAGAAAGGTGAGGAATCAGCCCAGAACTACAAGGGAGGAGCTGGTCAATGACATGAAGAGAGCTGGGACCACAGTTTCAAAGGTCACTGTCGGTAGAACACTACGCCGTCATGGTTTCAAATCATGCATTGCACGGAAGGTTCCCCTGCTCAAGTCATCACATGTCCAGGCCCATTTGAAGTTTGCCAATGACCATCTGGATGATCCAGAGGAGGCATGGGAGAAAGTCATGTGGTCAGATGAGACCAAAGTAGAACTTTTTGGTCTAAACTTCACTCGTGTTTGGAGGAAAAAGGATGAGTTGCATCCCAAGAACACCATCCTTACTGTGAAGCATGGGGGTGGTAACATCATGCTTTGGGGGTGCTTTTCTGCGAAGGGGAAAGGACGACTGCACTGTATTAAGGAGAGGATGAATGGGGCCATTTATTGTGAGATTTTGAGCAATAACCACCTTCCCTCAGTCAGAGCATTGAAGACGGGTCGTGGCTGGGTCTTCCAACATGACAACGATTTTTTTTTTCAATTCTGTCTTTCAGAGTGGGAATGCACCTACAATGTAAATTTCAGAACCATCCATTATTTCTAAGTGGGAGAACTTGCAAAATCGCAGGGTGTTCAAATACTTCTCTTCCTCACTGTATGTATACTCTATGCATCTACAGTGAGGAACAGAAGTATTTGAACACCCTGCGATTTTGCAAGCTTTTGCCTACAGGGCACTTATACCCCATTCCTGCCCAGGCCAATTTCCAGCTTTCAGCGCTGTTGCTCTTTGAATGACAATTGCGCGGTCATGCAACACTGTACGCATATGAAATTTTTATCAACTCTGGGTTTTTAATTTTTTCTTAAACCAAAAACCACTGAAAATTTTGAAAAAAAAATATTTTTTCTTAGTTTTTGCTATAAAATTTTGTAAATAAGTGATTTTTCTTCTTCTCTGATGTGCGCTAATGAGGCTGCAGTGATGGGCACTGATAGGCTGCACTGATGAGGCACTGGTAGGTGGCACTGATGGGCACTGAAAGGCAGCACTGATACATGGCACTGATATACGGCACTGTTAGGCGGCACTGACTGGCACTGTTAGGTGGCACTGACAGGCGGCACTGATGCACACTGATAGGCGGCACTTACTGGCACTGATAGGTGGCACTGATTTGGTAGTGATAGGTGACACTGACTGGCACTGACGGGTGACACTGAAAGGCAGCTCAGAAGGGCACTGATATGTGGCATTGATGTGCACTGGTAGGCACTGATATGTGGCATTGATGTGGCACTGATGGGCACTGGCACGAGGCACTAATGAGCACTGACACAAGGCACTGATGGACACTGACAGGTGGCACTGCTGGGGCTACACAGATCATCAGTGCCCTGATGATCAGTGTACATGTCCCCTCCGCGGAAAGCCGATTACCGGCTTTCCTCTTGAGCTGTCAGCGTGACCGCTCGAGAGGAGAGAAATGCCGATAACCGATCGCCACACTGCGTGCTCCCTGAGCCGTGCATGCACAGTGAAAATGGGAGGACGTCATATGACGTCCTCCCAGAACAAGAGAACCAGCTTGTGTCCGTCATATTACTATATGGCGGGCGGGAGGTGGTTAAAGAGCTCAGACAGGTGCTACTAAGTTAGAATAATGAGTGGAGTAGAGGTGGACATTTTAAAGACCCAGTAACAGGTCTTTGAGAGCCAGAAATCTTGCAGTTTCTTAGGTGTTCAAATACTTATGTTCAGCAGTGCAAGACAAATAAATTCTTTAAAAATCATACAATGTGATTTCCTGAATTTTTTTTTAAATTCTGTCTCTGAGTGGGAAGGCACCGACAATGTGAATTTCAGACCCCTCCATGATTTCTAAGTAGGAGAACTTGCAAAATTGCAGGGTGTTCAAATACTTCTGTTCCTCACTGTATTGTTCACATTTGCATACTCATAGTATGACACTTATTATAGTACTGATACCATTGTAGTAAATTAATGCTAAAGTAAATTAATGTGGGCGGCACAGTGGCCTATTGGTTAGCATGTCTGCCTTGCAGTAAATGGGTCATGGGTTCGATTCCCGTCCATGGCGCCTCCTGCATGGAGTTTGCATGTTCTCCCTGTGCTTGCGTGGGTTTCCTCCGGGTGCTCCGGTTTCCTCCCACACTCCAAAAGACATGCTGGTAGGTTAATTGGATACTGTCTAAAATTGGCCCTAGTATGTGTATGTATGAATGTAAGTTAGGGACTTTAGATTGTACACCCCTTGAGGGTTAGGGACTGATGTGAATGTTCAATATATATATGTGTAAAGTGCTGCGTAAATTGACAGCGCTATATAAGTACCTGAAATAAATAAATAAATATATCTTAATTGTACAGTACAGAACACGGGTTTGATATTCATAGACCCTGGGATATAAGCTGGTACCATATTTCATTGGACACTGGCAAGTTTTGAAGGACATGCCCCCTCCCTGGGGATTCTCTTTTATAACCCTACTCTGTGGGTGCTCATTATTTTTGCTAGTGTCCTAAGGTGATGGACTTCTTCTCCCTTATAGAGAAATCACTCGTAGCATAACTAGTTTTCTTATTTCACTTTGTATTTGGCAATAAACTTTTCAATCAACGCCTCCATGTCTTGTAATACAACAACTGAAGCAGTGTATCACTGCCATCTAAAACAACGGAAGCAGTGCATTCGGATCAATGCAACCTTGGTAAAACCATGAGAGCTGGATTCCATGCCATGGGGACGACCTGTAATGGGCAGGTCACTGGAGGGCACTGGAGCCTGCATAGGCACTCACCTCAGCACGCGTGTAGTTGGCTGCAGGGTGATAATGAGTCGAGGGCCATGGCCCATCCCTGTGAACCCTGAAGACCCTTTTGGGGGTATGCCCACTGTTAGGGGCGAAGCCTGGACCCTTTTCCTGGGAAAAGCAATATAGACAGGTAAGACAAAATCACCCTGTATTTCTGACCACTACTGTAGCCTCCATTACATTTTATTATGTGCATCCTGAATAGTTTGTGTTTAGACGTAATAATTATCACAAAAATGTCAATGTGTGGTTGGAGTTTATTTGCTTTTGAGTTGGAGTTTATTTGCTTTTACAATGTAAACTTTTCAAACTTACCCACTTCAAGTCTGGACACTTTCACCCCCTTCCTATCCAGGCCAATTTTCAGCTTTCAGAGCTATCACACTTTTAATGACAATTGTGTGGTTACGCAACACTGTACCCATATGAATTTTTTAGCATTTTTTTGCGACAGATAAAACTTTATTTTGGTGGTATTTATTCACCACTTGGATTTTAATTTTTTTGCTATACAGGAGAACTTTGTAGGCTGCCTCAAGAGTGATGGTATTGAAGGAACATTTCGCCACCACCCCCCAGGCCCTACGCCAATCTTCCGCTTCAAGCAAGAAACCCAAATCTCGCTCCCATTGAGAGTCATAAGATAGGGGTGGTGAGGAGGACCTACTGTTAAGCGAGGCATAAATTACAGAAATGAGACCAGGGGACCCTGGGGAATGTTGAAAGACGTGTTCAAAGGGTGTTTTGGGCTATGGATTTGTAGAGGTACGATGGAGGGACAGGACCCAGTGGCTTAATTGCAAATACTGATAATATTCCCGCGGCGGGACCCCTCGTGTTTCTCGAAGAGACTCCCATGATGGAAAGGTACGAGTGATCAAAAACTCATGTACAATAACAAAGCCATGGGAGATCCACCAAGAGAAAGAATGGAGATGTTCTAAACCTGGTGGAAATAAAGGATTATATGTAATCGGCAAAAGAGATAGCAACGATGATATCAAATTACCCGAATATTTAACAGAATCCCAGGTTCATAAACTGTGCAGCATGATAGGGCTCAAATTCGGAGGGCACAACTTAGGCGGGAGCCAAAGCAATGTAGTTAAGGAAAGCGGAACACAGTTGGGTAATTCCAAGAGTACCAATAACGGGATATCTTTCGTGGCATGAAGCATAGACAACTGGGAGATCTGAGCCGCCAAATAGTATCTAGAAACATGTGGAACTCCCAAACCTCCCTGTAATCTATGAGTATACAGAGTGGCTCTAGGCACGTTTATGAGCCCAAATGAAATGGAGAATCTGGCTTTGCAGTAGACGAAGAAAAAACGCAGGGCCACGAATAGGGAGAGTGCAAAAAAAAGTACAGGATCTTCGGCAAGATAGTCATCTTGACAGCATGTATCCGGCCAATCCATGATAGAGAAGGAAACTGCCAAGAATGAAGCAGAGAAGTAACAGAGCGCAGTAAGGGGTAATAATTAGCCAAAAATAAGGCAGAGTAGGAGGTAGTAAGTGTAATGCCAAGATAAGCCAGGGAATGGGATGCCCAACGGTAGGGAAATTGTGTCTGCAATTCAACCAGGTCGGCAGGGAGCGTAACATTCAATACCTTGTTTTAGACAAATTGATGTGAAGGCCAGATATAGCCGAAAAACGGTCCAATATGACCTGGAGTTTGGGGAGAGTGATGAGAGGATTGATTAAAACCAAAAGAGCATCATCCGCATAAAAGTTTGCCTTGTACTGAGTGCCGGCATAGGGGACGCCAGAAATATCCAGGTGATTTTGAATGGCTGCAGCTAGAGGTTTGAGAGCTGGTGCTCTGAAAATAGGGAAAGATGAGGAAAAAAACCCTGCATATTTGACAGAGGCCGAGGGAGACCAATATAAAGCCGAGATCCAAGCCAGAAATGCATCACCAAACCCCTATCTAGACAGCGTATATGTCAAATACTCCCACAAAAGCAAATCAAACGCTTTATAATTGTCCAGGGATAAAAGAAACTTCGGTATCCTGTGGCGATGTAAGATATGAATATGATGTATGACTTTACGTATGTTATCAGCAGCTTGTCGCCCTGGAACAAAGCCAACCTGATCTCTATGGATAAGTGAGAGTAGATACTTATTAATTCGGGTGCTCAGAACCTTTCCCAGAATCTTCAAGTCCACATTTAGAAGCAAGATCGGTCTGAAAGCTTGCGGTTCAAAGGTGTCTACAGACTTTTTTGGGATCATAGTAATCTGCGCCTGAAGAGACTCCAAAGAAAGCCGGGAACCCTGCTTCAAAGAATTGAAAAAGGCTGCCAAATAAGGAACCAGAACGGTGGCAATTTTTTTATAGTAGAGCCCAGAAAACCCATCTGGGCCTGGAGCCTTGGAGGCCTCCAAAGATTTGATGGCTTGGTAGAGTTCAGATTCGGAGATATCCGCATTCAGGGCATCCTGGGCTGCAACGGGTAAGGAGGATAGGTGCAGCTCAGCGAAAAAAACTATCAGCATGTTCCGCAACAAAGGTATTCAGTTTCTGGTAAAGGCAGGACAAAAAATCCGCAAATCTATGTGTAATCTTCACAGGGTCTGAGGTAAGGCCACCGCCCCTCACTCGGAGTTGGAACAGGTTTATGCGTGCGACCTAGTGAATTAAGTTTCTTGACCAACATTGGGCTTAGCTATTTCCAGGTTGCAAGTAAACAGCATATTGTGTCTAAAAGCAATCACCATGCCCCTATGCTTCTCAAGGGCCGAAGCAGAGAAAAAGGTCGGATAATGGTGAGAGAGAGAACGCGGCGCGGAGGATTGAGAAAACCTTGTCTCCTGCAGACAGACTACATCCACATCTTGGGACTTAAGATGATGGAACACTTTAGAACGTTTGGTTGGAGAATTAAAACCATGGATATTTTGAGAAAAAAATCTTTAAAGGTTTTAAAGCCATACTGAGTCAAGGGAATTCAGCTGCCAAAATACTCTAAGAATAACGGTCCAATCCTCAAATGCAACCTTACCCTGGGCTGCCCCAGATCCGTGAGAAAGGAAGAAAAAACAGACAAGAAACAAGAGACAGAAGAAAAAAATGTACACTCTAAGGTAGTGCAACAAAATCACAATCAGTGGAAATTGCGTCCCAACCACATGGACACACATAGGGGGTGGCTCTACCACTGGACACATGGGTGAATCATAAACAGCATAATACAAAAAGAACCTTCATGGGGAGGGGAAGAAAGGAGGAAGGGAAGGGAGGAAAGAAAAAACAATGGGGTGGGTGGGGGGGAAAACCTAACAGGCAAAAAGACAACGTCAAGTACATGACCTTAAGAAATGCATAATATGACAGCGTAATATACAAAGAAAATGTAAACAGGTACACAGACATATCAGCATATTAGAGATGAGGCATTCCCGGGTCACGGCCCAGACCACGAGCCAAGAAGACCCCCAGTATATATTAAAAAGGCACAATAACCTCCCCCCTAAAAGAAAAAAAAACACCAAGGAGCCGGCGGAAGCCAGGAATCCGCAAAACATAAACACAATCCAGGTATAACAGTAAAATTGCCAGAAACAAAACAAAGAAACCAAGGGGATGGGACACAAAGCTTACAAACATATCACCTACCCCAGAAAAAAAAAAATTTAAACTCAAAGCCGGACCGTGAGGAGCTGGCGGGGACCGAGAATCACCACCAGTACAGACCAGTATTGCATAGAAGAACATTTCAAACTGTAAAAATAAAAACATGAAACATACAAAACATACAGAAAGTTTGCCCAACAAGGGCCAGTCAAGGTCACCCCATCAGAAATGCGGAGAGTCACAGCATTGGACAAGCCATCTGAAAAGTGAAAAAGCTCACCCATCCAACCTTACTCAACCTGGATCGGAGTGGGAGGATCCGGACAACGGAGTGGTACTAGGGAGGGAGCGTTTACGGCTGCCAACTTTTTCTCATATACGCACCGGCTCAGATGGAGGATGTGAACTGGAGGGCCACACCGGGCTGTCGGAAGTATCCCGCGAGGGCAGAAGGTGTAGCACATCCAGGGTCGACTTGGCCTCTTTCGGATTGTGAACAACATGGCTCCGACCTTGGTACACGAACGTAAGCTTAAATGGAAAGCCCCATTGGTACTTGATGTGACCTTTCAAGAGGACTGACGTGAAGGGTTTCATCTGTCGACGTTTCTGTATGGTGGATGGTGCCAGATCCGCGAACAACTGGTACGGATGACCTTGAAAGCGAAGATCCTGCTTTCGTTCGGTAATAGGTAAATTTAATTATGATGTCCCTGGGAGGACCCTCAGACCTCCGTGGACCCAGGGCCTGATGAATGCGATCGAACTCCAGACAGTCTATCTGTATTGCCAGATCCAACTCTTGCAAAAGCGCGGTAGCAGTGGACGTGAGGTCAACGATGGCTTTGGGCAGGCCACGTAGGCGAAGATTACCCCGACGAGACCTATTCTCAAAGTCTTCCAGACGCAAAAAAGCCACGTCAAGCTCTTTTCTCAGATCTGAAAGGTCCTGTTCATGATTTTCTATCACCGTAGCCGCGGCGTCCATCTTATCTTCAAGAACATGAGTGTGGCTTCCCAATTCGCAAATCTCCTTGGTGAAATGAGTCGCTAGTCTGGAGGTGGCGGTGTGAATCTCCTTCTGCAGCATGGTCTTAAACCTGGACAGGAGGTCTGCGTCCCGCAAGGGGGGCTGTGGGAGGTCTGCAGGGATGTCAGGCAGGCTCTCCAGGTCCTAAGGGGCATCCGGGCCGCCCGAGGGTAGCGGTGGGGAAGCGGGCGAAATCGAGGCCGAGGTTTCTGCAGGCGAGTAGGCCCCATCACCGGTCCGACCCGGCAATCGAGCGCGGGAGGCCACCAATTACTTCCCCATAGGTGGCGGGGTGGTCAGCGGAGGATGAGGGCAATGGTGGGGGACAGAACGGGCTCCCCAGGAGGCAAAGAAAAACCTAATGTACCCGGTGGTGGAGGAGCGCGGCGATCAAGCGGCCATACTCATGCACTGCTCACAAGCCTCCCCCCCCCCCGGGTCCATATTTTTAAACATTTCTTGTGCATGCCTATGAAAATGCTGGTAAGCTTTTCATTGATAAGAAATAAATCTAAGTGGCAGTGAACTTCTGTGAAAGGTACAAACTGTTGTTTCCAAGTTCTTGCTATAATTTTGTTTTGCCGCCAGTAATGCATATGCTGCCAATTTAAATTGAGACCTCATGAAGTCAGTGGTTTCAGGTGTATAAGGACACACTATGAAAACTCTTGGAAAGGGACATGTTAGTAATGAGTGTAGAGATTTAAGAACTTTTGTCCAAGACCCAAACAGGGTAGGACCACCAGAATGTCCACCATGTGTGGAGTACGTCCCAACAAAAAGAGCAGCCTCAAAAACCGGTACCAAGAGAGGACGGGTGGAGATGTACCAAACGAGACCGGACGATGTACCACCTTAAGGCAGTTTTAAAAGCCAATTCCATTGTGAATGTGCTAATGGAGCAGGAAGCCATTGTGTCCCAGATTTGTGACCAGTCTTCCTTGCCTTTGGTGGTTTGGAGGTCTCGTTTTCCCTTGGAAACGTAAGTGTGGCTAGTAGGGCTTTTGAGATCATTCAACTGGCAGTGAAGAATAGAAAAAATCTTGGGAAAGAGATGTGCAATGGCAAATTTGCTCAAATAACAATTGAAACATCAGATCTTTATAAGTCAGCACCACAGTTAGCCAATGTTTAATTTGTAAAAAGCAATAGAGTTTGATGGATGGGGCCTAGTGCTGTTTTCTGATTTTCTGCCCAGGTATAAACAGAGCAACCAGTAAGAAATGAATGGACAAAATAGAAATTGTGGGAAAACCACCAGTGGAACACGCTGGGGGAATTGAAACCTAGGGGAATAATGGATTACTTAGAAGAGGGAGAAGAGGCAGAGGTGGTGAAAATAAGTTGCTAGAGTACTTGGTGGAATCCCAAACTCTGAGCAAGTGGGTCATTAGAGGCCTTATTGCTGTAGGTCTGGATTTTTGGGGAAGTCATGGGAGTGAGTGGAGGGAAATTGGGGAGCAATAAATAATTTCCAAGTTGACCCATAGGGGGCATGTAAAGAGAGGTCAGAAAAGCAATCTGAGTTGTTAAAAATTATTTGGTGAAGTTTGGAACTCCCAAGTTTCCTTGTTTCCTCTGTATGAACATGGTGTGTTTTGAGACCCAAGATTTTTTTTTAATGACCCAGACTAATTGTCAGGAGCCGCCACGATCCGCGGCTCGGTGCAGGCGCACTGTGCCGGTTCACGCTAGTGTATGGGCACTAGGTCCTGGCCGGCCGCGGCGGAGACGGAACCCGCGCATGCGCACTCGGAGCCGCGGGTGCGTGCCTGGCACAAATGACAGCGCAGGGCGCGATATTTAAATCGCCTTGCGCTGACAGGTATTGCCGTTTGGTCTCCCTGTGTTCCTGATCCTGTTACCGTGATTCTTGCTGACTTGGATTGTTCTTGACCTTGCTTTTCTCTCCTGCTCTGACCCCTGGCTTACCTGACCTCCTTCCTGGATGCCCCCTTGTGGATCTGATCTTCTGTTGCTGACCTGGCGTGTGACCTGACCATTCTCTGCCCGTTGCTTTGTACTGCACTGCTCCCAGGGCTACCGACTCTGCTTGTCTGACCACGCTCTTGCTCATCCATCCATCCACCCTGCCCTGGCATATCCGCCTCTTCACATCAGGCTCTCACCCTGCATGAACCTCTGGCGGATTCCTCTACCACGGGTAGGCGTACTCAGGAGCTGCAACCTGGTCTCGGTTCGCTCCAAGTCCATCCCCACCATCAGGGGCCCTGATGAACAAGCGGACCGGGACTTAGACTCCGCACTCTGGGGAAACATGACCAGTGGGCTGCTAGAGGTACCACCAGGCAGTTCCTTACAGTACCAAACGGCAGAGTCTGCAAGAGGACCCTCCCCATTGGAAGACATATGCCAGCACCTGGCGGCCCTGACCCAAGCCGTCAAGACGCTGCAAGATGGATATACCCATCTGGAAAGCCGCATCCAGACGTTGACTGCACCACCTCCCAGGGCCCGGCCTCCCCTGCCCCGTCCGGGGAATCTCCAGGACCATCCATGGGAGCTTTAATCGCACTGCCTACTTCTGAACCCCGCGTTCCACTACCAGAACGCTTCCGCGGGGACCGAGCACGTTTCAGGGCCTTCCGGAACGCATGCCTCCTCTATTTCAACCTGCAGCCACGCATGTTTTCCACGGAGTCAGTCAAGGTGGGATTCATAATATCCCTGCTCCAGGATGAACCCGAGGATTGGGCCCACGATCTACACCTAGAAACAGTAACAGACTTTTTTGATGCAATGGTCATACTATATGATGACCCGCAGCGGGCAGCCTCCTCAGAATCAGCCCTATACTCCCTTAGACAGGGCCGCTGGGCAGCGGAGGAATATGCGCCAGAATTTAGTTGGTGGATGGGAGACACCCGGTGGAAATGCCGCCGCCCTACGCCACCAATTCCGCGTAGGGCTCTCTGAAGCTCTTAAAGACGAGCTAGCCCAAGTAGGTCTACCCGAGTCTTTGGAGGATCCTTTTTCATTGGCCATTCAGATAGACCGCAGGCTGCGGGAACGCAGGTTTGAAAGAACCAGCCAGGGTCAGAGAACAACATGGGCACCCTTCCGGGGAGCAGTCCAACGTACGCTAGAGGGGAACCGGACTCCAGAACCTGTGGATACCCACGAGCCCATGCAGCTGGGACTGGCTCGGCCGTCTCTATCGTCCGAGGAACGCCAGAGGAGACGGTCCAAAAACCTCTGCCTGTACTGTGGAGAAGCCGGTCACATGGTGCGTTCCTGTCCGCTGAAAGCGAGTAAGTCTGCCTCCAATATTTTCAGCAGATATAGAAGAAAAAATAAACAGTCCAATTACTCAGCCATACCTATTTCCTTCCAGCTCCCAGGAAGAACCGTGGAGGTGACAGCTATAATTGGTTCCGGAGCATGCAGTTGCTTCATGGACTTAAACTTTGCCCATCAGCAGAAAATTCCCCTCCAGACTAGAGAACAGGGCCTTAACATATTTTTGGCCGACGGATCACGAATTAAGTCGGGGTTGGTAGATCAAGAGAGTCCCCCTATTTCTACTACGGTAGCGGGTCATCATCGAGAGTTCCTCCGACTAGACGCTATAGCGTCTCTTCTTTTTCCCAGTCATTCTGGCGCTTCCTTGGTTGCGGGCCCATAACCCCCAGATTGATTGGAAAACCGGTTCCATTCAGTTCCTCTCCCCATATTGTCAGGAACACTGCCACGCATCGGGCCCCGCAGCTCCCCAATTCCTCCTATGCTCAGATGGAGACTCCAATCTAAGACAGGTCGTCCCTTGGGCCTACCACAGTTTCCTGGATGTCTTCAGCAAACGGGGGGCATTCGTCCTGCCTCCACACCAAACATATGACTGCCCCATTGACCTTCTACCTAGCTCAGAGATTCCGTTCGGTTTAATTTTTCCCCTGTCCGAGTTAGAATTAGGGGTTCTCAAGGAGTATATCGACAAGAACCTCCAAAAGGGGTTCATCCGCCCCTCCACTTCTCCAGCAGGGGCCGGAATCTTCTTTGTAGAAAAGAAGAATAAGTCCCTGAGACCCTGCATTGATTATCGCGAGCTAAACAAGGTCACGATAAAAAATCGCTATCCACTGCCCCTGGTCCCAGAACTCTTCCAGAGACTGCAATCCGCAGCCATTTTTACAAAACTAGATTTGAGGGGTGCATATAAGGGAGAGGGACGAGTGGAAAACGGCATTTCGTACTCTATTTGGCCATTTTGAGTATTTGGTCATGCCATTCGGACTCTGCAATGCCCCGGCCACGTTCTAACATTTCATTAATGATGTATTCAGAGACTATCTTGATATTTTCGTGGTTGTCTATTTGGACGACATATTAATATTCTCTCCCTCACTCGAAGCTCATAGGGGTCATGTGACAAGTGTGTGGGAACAATTACGCCAACACGGTCTGTATGCCAAAGCTGAGAAGTGCAGCTTCGAGCAGCACAGTATTGCATTCCTGGGGCTGATCATCTCCACTACGGGGGTCGCGATGGATCCTCAGAAGGTCTCGGCGATCTTGGACTGGCCAGTACCCACGGATAAGAAAGGCATATAACGCTTTATTGGGTTTGCTAACTTTTATAGAAAGTTTATCAGGAACTTCTCTGGTCTGGTCTCCCCCATTACCCAGTTGACCAAACAAGGGGTCCGCTTCAAATGGACGCCCGAGGCTCAGGCAGCATTCGAGTCTCTAAAGAAATTATTTACTACCGCTCCCATCCTCAGTCATCCTGATTCCACTCTGCCTTGTGCCCTGGAAGTAGATGCCTCAGAAAATGAAGTAGGGGCCTTCCTGTCCCAGAGGAAGGGCACCAAGGAACTTCTGCACCCAGTGGCGTTCTTCTCGAGGAAACTTTCACCGGCAGAAAGGAGCTACGACATTAGAGATCGAGAACTGTTGGCTATAAAGACCGCATTAGAGGAGTGGAGATACCTGCTGGAAGGAGCCACGCATCCTATTCTGATTTTTACCGACCATAAGAATCTAGAGTATTTGAGAACAGCAAAATGCTTACGACCACGCCAAGTGAGGTGGGCTCCAAAAACACGAAGCCCGACGCCCTCTCGCGCATGTTTGAGGATCCTGAGGAAGTTCCAAAGCCAGATACCATCTTGTCTTCGGGGAACTTTCTTGCCCTCCAGACGGAGCTACGTTCTAGGCTGCAAGATGCATCCCTGAGTATGCCAACCCTACCTGGGCTGTCCCTCCAGAGCAAGGGAGGACTCGTATGGAAGGAAAGACTAATCGTGGTACCAGAAGAGGTCCGAACATTGGTCCTGGGACACTGCCACGATCATCCGATGGCAGGTAATTTCGGGCTGGCGAAGACTCTCGAATTGCTCCAGCGCACGTTCTGGTGGCCAAGCATGATCAAGGATTGTGAACTCTACATTAAGTCCTGCGCCATTTGTCAAAGGAACAAACCATCCAGGAGCAAGGCCTGGGGTCTGCTACGCCCACTACCTATTCCCGACAGACCGTGGCAAATGATTGCGATCGACTTTATAGTCGAGCTTCCTCTGTCCCAGGGCCACACCGCGATCTTTGTGATCGTGGACCGTTTGTCAAAAATGGCCTACTTTCTACCCTTGAAGAACACGCCATCAGCTCTTGAAACTGCGCAAATCTTCATACGAGAAGTAGTGAGGTTGCACGGAGTCCCTGAAGACATCGTCTCGGATCGAGGAGTGCAGTTTACTTCGAAGTTCTGGAGGGCATTATGTGAAGCATTGGGTATCAGATTGTCTCTCTCCTCCGCTTACCACCCACAGACTAATGGGCAGACAGAGAGGACAAACCAAACACTGGAACAGTACTTGAGATGCTACACGTCCTTCCTGCAGGATGATTGGCTGGCACTCCTACCACTGGCAGAATTTGCCTACAATAACGCAAACCATTCAGCCATGGGGCAATCTCCGTTCCTTGCGAACTATGGGTTCCATCCCACATTCCTGCCCGATCTGGTTGCCGAAAGTTCAGTCCCTGCCACTCAAAGCACTCTCAATTTTTTTTCTACCAATAACAAGGTGCTTCAGGATGCTATTTCAAGAGCCCAAAAAAACCTTCGATAGGAAGCGAAGGGGGGAACTAGTGTTGCAACCTGGGGATCAGGTCTGGTTGGCAGCAACAAATTTGAAAATGTCTTGTCCATCAAAGAAACTGGGACCGAAGTTTGTGGGTCCATTCCGAGTGAAACGAATGATTAACAAAGTGGCGTATGAACTGGTTCTTCCAGAGTTTTTCATGTATCACTTCTGAAGCCAGCTGTGCCAGACCCCTTCCCGGATCCGGAGTCCAGACCTCCAGAGGCTATAACCATTGAGGAGTAGGAGGAATTTGTGGTGGAAGCAATCCTGAACTGCTGGAAAAGGGGGGCCAGACTCAGTTCTTGATCAAATGGAAGGGTTATGGTCCCGAGGAAAACTCATGGGAACCGGCCAAAAATGTTCATGCCCCCAGGCTTATCCGGGAGTTTTATCGTAGTCACCCACGGTGGAGAGTTCAGTTGGGCACCTGGAGGTTGCCCATGGGGGGGGGCAGTGTCAGGAGCCGCCATGATCCGCGGCTCGGCGCAGGCGCAATGTGCCCGTTCACGCTAGTGTACGGGCACTAGGTCCTGGCCGGCCGTGGCGGAGACAGAACCCGCGCATGCGCACTCGGAGCCGTGGGTGCGCGCCTGGCACCAATGACAGCGCAGGGCGTGATATTTAAATCGCCCTGCGCTTACAGGTATTGCTGTTTGGTCTCCCTGTGTTCCTGATCCTGTTACCGTGATTCTTGCTGACTCGGATTGTTCTTGACCTTGCTGTTCTCTCCTGCTCTGACCCCTGGCTTGCCTGACCTCCCTCCTGGATGCCCCCTTGTGGATTTGATCTTCTGTTGCTGACCTGTGACCCGACCATTCTCTGCCCACTGCTTTGTACCGCACTGCTCCCACGGCTACCGACTCGGCTTGTCTGACCATGCTCTTGCTCATCCATCCATCCACCCTGCCCTGGCATATCCGCCTCTTCACATCAGGCTCTCACCCTGCAGGAACCTCTGGCGGATTCCTCTAGCACGGGTAGGTGTACTCAGGAGCCGCGACCTGGTCTTGGTTCGCTCCAAGTCCATCCCCACCATCAGGGGCCCTGGTGAACAAGCGGACCGGGACTTAGACTCCACGCACTGGGGAAACCTGACCAGTGGGCTGCTAGAGGTACCGCCAGGTGGTTCCTTACACTAATCTTAAGACTTGGTTCTAGAATGATTTAAGAATGTAGGAAGGAATGGAAACAGGGAGTACGGAATAAATAAAGCTTTGGTAAGACTGTCATTTTTACGGCATTAACTAAGACGAAAGTAAAGCTTTTAAACACCAAAAAGTTGGGATATAGTTGATCTCCTAGAGTGGATGATTACGAGCTGGTAAGGCAAATTCCTAAACAATTGAGGTGGGAGATGGGCCATGCAAAGTTATAATTTTGTTTTAATAATTGACCAAGCAAAGTTATAATTTTGTTTTAATAAAATGACTTTGACATCAGGGAGGAAGATGTTGAGGGCAGAATATTTACTTTAATTTACCACTAGTCTAGATATAGTAGAAAACTGTGCAAGCATGGATAATAATATTGGTAGAGTAGCATGGGCTTGGGTTAAAGTAGATTGACAGCAGACACACTGACCTAAAACAATGTAAGGTTGACAGCAATTTCTTTGATGTCTGGGTTGTATTTAATAAGGTGTGGCAGAGGTTCTGGAGCTAAAAAAGGAGTATGGGAGATTGGGGGCACCCCTGGCGTGTTCCTCTAATAATTGGGAAAGGAGGAGATTGGCAGGAAAGGTATCAGAGTAGCTGAGGGACTATGGTACAGGGCTCTCAGCCAAGATACAAAGTGGGCTGGAAATACCCATTTAAGACAAAATAAATATCCTAGGAGAGAGAATCAAATGCCTTACGTGTAGTCATGGTCAAAAATATTGGCATCCCTGCACTTCTGTCAGATAATGCACCAGTTTGCCCAGAAAATTGTTGCAGTTTTTTATTTCTTTTGTTTGTATTGGTATAACACAAAAAGTGGAGAAGCTAAAAGCCAAATCTGACACATTCCATGGAAAACCCCAAAAATGTACTGGACAAAATTTTTGGCACCCTCGCCAACTGCTCCAGGTCTCTGATTGGAATGGTACTTTTTTCCCAACTGCTGTTTTGAGATCTCTACATATGTACTGTATGGGATTGAGATCTGGACACATTGCTGGGCAGTTCAGTACCCTCCAGCGCTTTGTCTTAAACTATTTCTGGGTGCTTTTTGATGTGTGCTTTGGGTCATTGTCCTGCTGTAAGACCCATGACCTCTGATGGAGACCCAACTTTCTGAAACTGGACCCTACATTACACCCCAGAATTCTTTGGCAGTCTTCAGATTTCATAATGCCATAATGCCATGCACAATGTCAAGACATACAGTGCCTGAAGCAGCAAAGCAACCCCAAAACATCAGTGAACCTCCACCATGCTTGACTGTAGGGACTGTATTTTTTTTTCTTAAGGCTGCATTCACACTTTAAGCGATTTGTAGCTTAAATATCGAAGCTTAAAGCTCCAAAAACACTCATACTTGAAAAATCAATTGTTTTATTTATTTCAAGTACTTATATAGCGCCGTCAATTTATGCAGCACTTTACATATATATATATATTAACTATCACATCAGTCCCTAACCCTCATGGGGCGTACAGTCTAAGGTCCCTAACTTTACATTCATACAAACACATACTAAGGCCAATTTAGACTAGATCCAATTAACCTACCTGCATGTCTTTGTAGTGTGGGAGGAAACCCACGCAGGCACAGGAAGAACATGCAAACTCCAAGCAGGTGGTGTTGTGGCTGGGATTTGAACCAATGACCCTAGTACTGCCAGACGGAAGTGCTAACCATTTAGCCACTGTGCTGCATTGTTCTCTATGATGCCTGTTCCCGTGATCAGGTGTGAACAGGCACCATAGAGAAGAATTGATTTTTTAAGTTTGAGCATTTTTGGAGCTTTGAGGTTCAAGCTACAAATCACTCAAGTGTGAATGCAGCCTCAAAGGCCTCATTGCTGTTTCTAAAAACTGTAGAATGATGGGCTTTATGAAAAAAAGCTGTATTTTTGTTTCGTCTGTCCACAGCACATTCTCCCAAAGGACTTTGGCTTTCTCAGGTAAGTTTTGGCAAACTCCAATCTGGCTTTTTTATGTTTCTGTGTCAGCAGTGGGGTCCTCTTGGGTCTCCTACCATAGTGTCTCTTATCATTCAGATAGAGACATATAGTGCGAGCTAACACAGTTGTACCCTGTGCCTGAAGGCCAGCTTGAATTTGTCTGGAAGTTGATCAAGGTTCTTTCTCCACCATTCGAACAGTTCTTCGTTGATCAGTGTTTCTCTTTCATCCACATCCAGGGAGATTATCTACAGTGCCGTGGTCTGTAAATTTCTTAACAATGTTGTGCACAGTGGGCGCAGAAACATTGAGATCTCTGGAGATGGACTTGTAACCTTGAGATTGCCCATGCTTTTCCACAATTTTTGTTCTAAAATCCTCAGCTAATTCTCTGCTCTTTCTTTTTTCCATGCTCCATGTGGCACACAGACATACAACAGAAAGGTTTGGAAAATTTTTCACCATTTTAACTGGTTGCCGATATGATTTCTATATTGTCAGCACCTGTTAATTGATGCAGGTGAGTTTAATTACTAATTACAAGAGTATCACAAACTTTGAATGCAATTATTTCTTACAATTTTGAGAAGGTGCCAATAATTTTGGGGGGTTTGCATGGAATGTATCAGATTTGGCATTTTTTTTCTCCACTTTTTTGTGTCATACCAATACAAAAAAAGACAACATTGTTAAATATGAGCGTGCCTAAACATTTGTATTTGCAACAGTTCTCTGGGTGAAGCGGTGCATTGTCTAACAGAAATGCAGGGGTGCAGATATTTTTGGCCATGACTGTTTCTCCAGCTTGCCCATTATTTTCCAAAGACTTCTGGCCTTGCATTCCCCTATTTAAACATTTTATTCAAGGTGTTTCTCAGGTCCGACTTCCCTTACAGCTTCCTGTGCTTCCCTGGAAGCTTGATATGGTTCTCTCTGCCCTGTAGAAACCATCTTTTGAACCCATCAAGGAAATCCCCTTGGATGGTCTTTCCTACAAAGTAACCTTCCTAGTGGCTATCCCATCCGTCAGACTTGTCTCTGAGTTGTCAGCTCTCGCTTGTTATCTATACTCGGACAAAAAAGTCAGTAAAAAAAAACAGGCAGACTTGATGAACGTCTCAGTCTGTCTTTTTTTTCTGCCATCACTTTTCTAAGTTTCTAAAGAGCCATTCCTCATTCTTCACAATTTGTGCCCTACTCCAAAGCACTCAAAGAAACTTTCTCTTCCCTGCCTGGACATGGTTCAAGCCATAAGAGTGTATTTCAGAGCTGCTTCTTCTATCAGGAAAATAGACTTCCTATTCGTCCTACCCTCAGGACCTCGCAAGAGATAACCTAGCACTAGGACCTAGCTCAAAATCCACCATTGATAGATGGGTAAGACAACTCATCTCAAGAGCTTACACTGTAAGAAACAAGACTTTTCCTGCACTATAATGTGTTCACTCCACCAGATTATTGGGATTTCCTGCGTATCAAGCCTCTGTTGGCCAGCTAAGGCTGCCACCTAGTTTTCTGTTCATACCTTTTCAAAGTTCTACCAGGTGGACATCCAATCCTTCAGATGTAGTTTTAGTCCTCAAGGTTCTTGCTGCGGCACTCTGAAGCTGGGTCACTTGACCCATTTTTGTCATGAGGCCTGTTGGCACAGTTCTGTTTCCTTAGTTGTTGCCCACCATTGCCTGGGGACATCTCTGGATCTATGATTATCAAGCCTGTACTGTACGATTAAGGTAAAAAGAATTTATACCTATCTGTAAATTCCATCTCTTGGAATACAGTATAGGACACAGACACCCTCCCTTCTATTCCTGGGCTCTGCATTTCTTGCTAAAAAGCTGAGGACACAGTGGGGTTTATAGGAGGATACCCATAGGGCACGTACTTCAAATAACTGATCTATATCTGCCTGTGCAATCTGCAAGGTTTTTACCTTCATTCTCACATACTGTACTTTTGAATATTGTTTTGAGAAAGTCTTGCCTTTGTCTTTAATTATCTTAACTCTTTGTATGCTGCTGTTCAAGTGTAGGGCAGTCTTGTGGGGTGACAAAGTTATCACAAAATGTTATTAAAAAAATATGATTTTTATATTGGGTTTACATTTAAGTTTTTTGTACCTTGTGATACAATGAAAATGTATTTTGATACCTGTCCATCACACCATTCCCAGTTCTTTGTTTTTCATATACAGTACAGTTAGGCCCATATATGTTTGAACACAGGCACAATTTTAGATGTTTTCAGGTATTTACCAAAACATATTCAATATATAGTTTTATAATGGATATAATTGCACACTCTCAGGTTTAATTTGAGGGTATGTGCATCCAAATTGGAGGAAAGGTTTAGGAATTACAGCTCTTAAGAGTTGCCATCCCCCCTTTTTCAAGGAACCAAAAGTAATTGGACAATTGAATCAAAAGCTGTTTCATGGCCAGGTGTTGGTTACTCCTTTTGTTATTTTTTCATCAATTGGGCAGGTAAAAGATCTGGACTTGCTTCTAAGTGTGCTATTTGCATTTGGTATATATTGCTGTGAACCTACATCATGCGTTCACAGGAGCTGTCCATGCAAGCGAAATAGACCATTGTAAGGCTTCAAAAATGAAATAAATCCATCAGAGAGATAGCAGCAACATTAGGAGTGGCCAAATCAACAGTTTGGTACATTCTGAGGAAAGAACGCACTGGTGAGCTTAGCAACATAAAAAGGCATGGATGTCCACAGAAGACAACAGTGGTGGATGATTGCAGGATCCTTTCTATGGTAAAGAAAAACTCATTCACAGCATCCAGACAAGTGAAGGACACTCTCCAGGAGGTTGGCATATCATCATCAAAGTCTACAATCAAGAGAAGAGTTCACGAGAGCAAATACAGAGGGTTCACCACAAGGTGCAAACCATTCATAAGCCTGAAGAATAGAAAAGCCAGATTAGACTTTGCCAAAAAACATCTAAAAAACGCCAGACCAGTTCTGGAAAAGCATTCTTTGGACGGATGAAACTAACATTAATCTGTACCAGAATGACGGGAAGAAAAAAGTGTTGAGAAGGCTTGGAACAGCTCATGATCCAAAGCACACAATGTCATCTGTAAAACATGATTGAGGCAGTGTGATGGCATGGGCATGCATAGCTTCCAGTGGCAGTGGGTCATTGGTGCTTATTGATAAGAAAGAAGTAGCCGGATGGATTCTGCAATGTTTAGAAATATACTCTCAGCCCAGATTCAGCCAAATGCAGCAAAGTTGATTGGACAACGCTTCACAGTACAGAAGGACATTGATCCAAAACACACTGCAAAAGTAACCCAGGAGCTTTTGAAGGAAAAGAAGAGGAATATTCTGCAATGGCCGAGTAAATCACCTGATCTCAACCCAATTGAGCATGCATTTCACTTGCTGAAGGCAAAACTAAAGGCAGAAAGACCCACAAAGAACAACAGAAGACATCTGCAGTTAGAGCCTGGCAAAGCATCAGAAAGGAGGAAACCCAGTCTTTGGTAATGTCCTTGGGTTCCAGACTTCAGGCAGTCATTGCCAGTAAAGGAATCTCAACAAAATATTACAAATGAACATTTTATTTATGATTATATTCATTTGTCCAATTACATTTGAGCCCCTTAAAATTGAGGGACCGTGTATAAAAATGGTTGCAGTTCCAAAAATTTGTACTTGACATTTATGTTCAACCCTTTGAATTGAAGCTGAAAATCTGCACTTCAAATTCATTTGGATTGTTTCATTTTAATTTATTCTGGTGGCATACAGAGCCAAAAGTTTGAAAGTTGTGCCTGTGTCCAAATATATATATGGACCTAACTGTACATAGAAAAGAGGCGAACTTAAAAAAATGTCACCAAAGAGCATTTTAATAATTGGAATAACCATCTTTGAATTGATAAACTGATACGTACTTTCTGCTACTAGGATACTTTTATTCTCAAAGTGGCCCTAATTTAAAATATATTTTTTTTATGCAAGCTAAATAATGCACAACTGTAATATACAGATATTACAGAGAGATAAAAGTAATTCCTTGATAAAGCTGCCTTCTGCATTTTTTTCCAGAAGGTTGGTGCCATTTTTTGTGGGCATCATCTATGATCAGCATTTGCCTCTTGGGCAGAGATGCTGGCTCAGAGATTCCACAATCGTGTAAATCTGGTTTCTGTGGTATTCTTGTCTGTGTTCACAAATGTGCACATATCTGGCCCTTGCTGACGCCTCTCATCTTATGACTTGCTACAAAGTTATACTACGGTCCAACATGGGGAAAGGGCACAGAAGAAATGCCTTCTCCATATAGAGCAGACTGATGGCATAACTTCAACCTAGGCAAGGGTTCTTGATTGGAGAGCAAGGGCTGCTTTGTATTGATAATAGGTAGATCTTTTTTTTTTTAATTGCTACTGTATATTTTTGAAGTCCCATTGGGGTCTAAAAGTGTAAGGCACTATTATATGAATTTAAAATTACAGATTTAAAAAAGGAGGATATTTGTGATATGCAAGTATTTAACACCCACAAATGACTAAAAGCATTCCAGTTTTTATTTTTACATATAAAAATAGAAACATTTGTTAACATTCACAAATTCTCCTGGTTAAAATCATATGAAAAAGACCCATTGCAATTTCATAGTTACATGCTATGCATCACATATTATCTTGCATATGTCAGGTTACTTTGCACAAGAACAAAGTTCACTTTTTCAAGGATGCATGTGCGATTCAAATTCCAAAGATGTTTTTCTTAACATTTTTTGAAGTGTCACACAGTTACACTTCATTCATGTCACCACACAGCATCAGAATGCATAGCGCCGCAGTTCTCTGACATGCGGTGCCATCCACTGTGCTGTGTAAAAATGCAAAATGTGTGCATTATTCCACACTGCACTGCACTGCACCGCAAATCACACCAATGTTTTGATGTGAATGGGGAACATAGAAATGCCTTGTGGTGAATGGCTTTAGTCCAGGGTGTAAAAATGCCAATTACCGCTCACAGTGTGAACGAGTCCTGATGGATGCACCAAAAATACCTCTGACTTTCCACCTCCTCACGTATAGTTTAATACCCTACATACCTTACATTATAGCAGTGACTATCATTGGTTTACATAATTGTGTGGTCCATTATTTAAATGAATTCAATCACTAGAGCAGAGGTAGTAAAGTTTTTCTGTCTACTTCTTCAGGAGGATAGGAGTATTCTGAATCAAATAAAAGTATAACACCAAAGTGTGCATAGAATATCCAATTTAGTGTAAAATACAGTTAACTACAATTTGACCACTTTATGCAAGAAAAGGATTTCTCAATGTATCATAGGTGCTGCTATCCAGTGGCTAACAACCTTCCTTGTGGCCACAGGGGGACAGAACAGGGCGAGGTAAGGTGAGGAACATGATTATCTAAAATGCATCAATATTTCATATCATATTAACTATAAACTGTATACCCCAAACTCTCTGACCCATAAATAAGATCTCCATATCTGTTGACCTGTACATAACACTTATATCCTGCCTTGAATATATGATAAATCTTGCGAGCCAGACAAAAATTTCTAGTATTGGATCGCAAACCTCTAGCACATAACTACCAATGTGGCAAAACGCGAAATGAAAATATATTTAGTGTTGCGCTCTCAACCTTCAATCAATATATAATAATTTATATCTTTATAAAAAAAAATTTTTTGTGCAATCATTAAGAATGACGTGTATACATAAACATAAATTGTAATATACTTATACTCGGAGTTTTCTAAATCAACTCAGATAAACCATTTGCATAGAACAGTGATGAACAAACAAAAATAAATTAAATAAATAAAATATAAAAATATAGTATATATAATATATATATAAAATTAATGTCCCAAAAAGTGACTTAGTGCTGAAAAAATCTTCAATTAATATCGGTGACACTTGTGAATCCTCCCTCAAGTGAAGATATGCGCTCACCTCATAGGAAGCCTGCAATTAGGCTATATAAGCTTGCGGTTCACCTCCTTTGGAACCTGCTTGTTAAGAACTCCTGTTATAAGATATCCATGGTATGCGACATATGCTATGGAATGAATCTCTTCTCCAGAGGGTGCTATACCTCTATATTTTCATCTCCATGCGGTTCTCCACATATAAAAAAGATCTCGACATGGTGCTTTATCGTTTAAAAGCTTGACTTTTATTTGCTTTAAGGTATGGCACTCACATGTGTGCGGATAGTGGTAGTACAGATACGATCCCAGACTGCCGCTGGCTGCCGGAGCTGTGTGCTCGTGATCCGGTGAACGGACTGACTCCCTCCGAGTGACGTTAACAGTCCCACCCCTACGCGTTACGCCACTGGTCACGTGGCTTCATCAGGGGGATTTGATTCAAGAGATTCATTCCATAGCATATGTCGCATACCATGGATATCTTATAACAGGAGTTCTTAACAAGCAGGTTCCAAAGGAGGTGAACCGCAAGCTTATATAGCCTAATTGCAGGCTTCCTATGAGGTGAGCGCATATCTTCACTTGAGGGAGGATTCACAAGTGTCACCGATATTAATTGAAGATTTTTTCAGCACTAAGTCACTTTTTGGGACATTAATTTTATATATATATTATATATACTATATTTTTATATTTTATTTATTTAATTTATTTTTGTTTGTTCATCACTGTTCTATGCACATGGTTTATCTGAGTTGATTTAGAAAACTCCGAGTATAAGTATATTACAATTTATGTTTATGTATACACGTCATTCTTAATGATTGCACTTATATCCTGCCACTTATATTATTGTTGTCTGTGCTCTTACTTCTGCATGTTCATGACACTCCACCATGTATTGTTGCAAAAAAAAGAGGTGTGTGGATCGCCACAGGGAAACACAGACTTCAGGTATAGCGTGTAACACAATATAATTTAGTAAAGACAACACAAACATAAACGCAGTGCAAACAATCAAACTCAACACTTACATAAATATGTACAACCAGGCGCAATAAACCTTAAACTAATAGGTACCAGTGCAGTCAGGGCTGGAGAGGTGGAGCGGTCAGGCAGGCCGAGCCCACAGCACGGATTTCCTCAGGGCGCGGGGTCTAAGTTCCAGCCTGCTATTCACCAGGGCCCCTGATGGTGGGGATGGACTTGGTGCAGACTGGAACCAGGTCGCGACCCCTGAGTGCGTCCGGCTGTGGTAGTGAGTACTGGCAGGGGAGTGCAGGAACAGAGTCTGATGGGAAGAGGCAGACAGACTTACTAGAGGTGATCCGTGCGGGATGGATGGATCGTCGGGTGAAGTAAGCGTAGTCAGACAGGCCGGATCGGTATCACGCGGGCAGAGTGGTACAGGAGGAGCAAGCAGAGAATGGTCGGGGTCACAAGCCAGGTTCAGCAGGTAGCGGGCAGAGCGGTACCGAGGATCAGGCAGAAGGATGGTCAGGCAAGCCAGGGGTTCAACAGGAGACGGTAAGCAGAGGTCAGGATCAAGCAGGGTCAGCAACGAGGCAGGAACACAGGATACCAGGTACAGGGGCTCATGGGAAACATACACCAAGGCCCTGATCACAGGCCTGGTCATTCCTTAAATACACCTCCTGCAATCAGCCCAGGTGTTGGCTGACTACAGGAGTGAGCTTCTGGCTGCTGAGAGCACCCACTGGTCAGCCCTGGTACTGCAGCCCACACGGCAGGTGAGTCCCACCACCAGTGCTGAGTCCATTCCTGACAAATGGTATCCCAGTCTCAGTCAGTAGGGTTCAATATTGAGTTGGCCCACTCTTTGCAGCTATAACAGCTTAAACTCTTCTGGGAAGGCTGTCCACAAGGTTTAGGAGTGTGAATGTTTGACCATTCTTCCAAAAGCACATTTGTGAGGTCAGGCACTGATGTCAGACAAGAAGGTCTGGCTTGCAGTCTCCGCTTTAATTCATCCCAAAGGTGTTCTATTGGGTTGATGTCGGGACTCTGTGCAGGCGAGTCAAGTTCCTCCACCCTAAACTTGTCTTTATGTACCTTGCTTTGTCCACTGGTGCGCAGTCTTTTTGGAACTAGAATTGTCTAAAATGTCTTGGTATTTTGACGGCTTAAGAGTTCCCTTCACTGGAACTAAGGGGCCAAGCCTAACCCCTTAAAAACAACCCCACACCATAATCCCCCCTTCACCAAACTTTACACTTGGCACAATGAAGTCAGGCAAATACCGTTCCTCTGGCAACCGTCAAATCACGATACCTATATCGGATTGCCAGACAGAGAAGCGTGATTAGTCACTACAGAGAACACATCTCAACTGCTCTAGAGTCCAGTGGCAGCGTGCTTTACACCACAGTATCCAATGCTTTACATTGCACTTGGTGATATAAGGCTTGGATACAGCTGCTTGGCCATGGAAACTGATTCCATGAATCTCTCTATGCACTCTTCTGCTAATCTGAAGGCCACATGAAGTTTGGAGGTCTTTAGCTATTGACTTTGCAGACAGTTGGCGACTTCTGCACACTGTGTGCTTCAGAATGCGCTGACCCCACATCATTTTACGTGGCCCACCACTGCGTGGCTGAGTTGCTGTTGTTAGTTGCTTCCACTAACAGTTGACAGGGGTCAGCCTATCATGGTACAACGCTTGAATTCACTGAGCTCCTGAGAGCAACCCATTCTTTCACAAATGTTTGTAAAAGCAATCTGCATGCCTACGTGGTTGCTTTTATACACCTGTGGCCATAGAGGTGATTGGAACACATGAATCCAATGATTTGGATTGTTTGTGTATGTATATGTATGCGTGTATATGTATATATGTATGTATGTATGTGTGTATGTATATATATATATATATATATATATATATATATATATATATATATACACATACATACAGGGCTTGGAAAAAGCCGCTTGCCAAATGCGAGGAGAAATTCCTCTGTGGTGAGCGGCCAGCAGCGAGCACAGATGAAGCATGGAGCGACTGCACGTGCGCTCCAAGCCTCATTGTGAAGCCGAGTTCCGGTTTACAACCTCCGGTTTCTGGCTTCTGCGGCACCGCCGCTGAGGGGACAGGTGCAGGAGAGGTTCGCTCTCCTTCGCTGAGAGGAGACACCCTCTCCACCGCCGTGGGGGACTCGGGGGGACAGTAAGTACTGTACTGGTGAAACTCGAAAAATTTGAATATTGTGCAAAAGTTCATTTATTTCAGTAATGTAACTTAAAGAGGTGAAACTAATATATGAGATAGACTCATTACATGCAAAGCAAGATGGTTCAAGCTGTGATTTGTCATAATTGTGATGATTATGGCTTACAGCTCATGAAAACCCCAAATCCACAATCTCAGAAAATTGGAATATTGTGAAAAGGTGCAATATTCTCGGCTCAAAGTGTCCCACTCTAATCAGCTAATTAAGCCATAACACCTGCAAAGGGTTCCTGAGCCTTTAAACGGTCTCTCAGTCTGGTTCAGTAGGAATCACAATCATGGGGAAAGACTGCTGACCTGACAGTTGTGCAGAAAACCATCATTGACACCCTCCATAAGGAGGGAAAGCCTCAAAAGGTAATTGCAAAAGAAGTTGGATGTTCCCAAAGTGTTGTATCAAAGCACATTAATAGAAAGTTATGTGGAAGGGAAAAGTGTGAAGAAAAAGGTGCACAAGCAGCAGGGATGACCGCAGCCTGGAGAGGATTGTCAGGAAAAGGCCATTCAAAAGTGTTGGGGACTTTCACAAGGAGTGGACTGAGGCTGGAGTCAGTGCATCAAGAGCCACCACACACAGACGGATCCTGGACATGGGCTTCAAATGTTCCTCTTGTCAAGCCGCTCCTGAACAACAAACAACATCAAAAGCGTCTTACCTGGGCTAAATAAAAACAGACCTGGTCTGTTGCTCAGTGGTCCAAAGTCCTCTTTTCTGATAAGAACAACTTTTGCATCTCATTTGGAAACCAAGGACCCAGAGTATGGAGGAAGAATGGAGAGGCACACACTGCAAGATGCTTGAAGTCCAGTGTGAAGTTTCCACAGTCTGTGTTGATTTGGGGAGCCATGTCATCTGCTGGTGTTGGTCCACTGTGCTTCATTAAGTCCAGCCATCTACCAGGAGATTGTGGAGCACTTCATGCTTCCTTTCGCAGACAAGCTTTATGGGGATGCTGACTTCATTTTCCAGCAGGACTTGGTACCTGCCCACACTGCCAAAAGCACCAAAACCTGGTTCAATGACCGTGGGATTACTGTGCTTGATTAGCCAGCAAACTCGCCTGACCTGAACCCCATAGAGAATCTATGGGGCATTGCCAAGAGAAAGGTGAGAAACATGAGACCGAACAATGCAGAAGAGCTGAAGGCCGCTATTGAAGCATCCTGGTCTTCCATAACTCCTCAGCAGTGCCACAGGCTGATAGCTTCCATGCCACGCCGCATTGAGGCAGTAATTTCTGCAATAGGGGCCCAAACCAAGTACTGAGTACATATGCATGCTTATACTTTTCAGAGGTCCGATATTGTTCTATGTACAATCCTTGTTTTATTGACTGCATGTAATATTCTAATTTTCTGAGATTGTGGATTTGGGATTTTCATGAGCTGTAAGCCATAATCATCACAATTATGACAAATCACGGCTTGAACTATCTTGCTTTGTATGTAATGAGTCTATCTCATATGTTAGTTTCACCTTTTAAGTTGCATTACTGAAATAAATGAACTTTTGCATGATATTCAAATTTTTCGAATTTCACCTGCATACAACATTTCATATCACTATAATGGAGTACAGGGGAGCTGGGATATACATTACTCAAGGATTGTAACCTTTATGGAAACAGTCCTTAGAAACAAGCGGTGCGTGTTTTTTATTTATATATATATATATATATATATATATATATATATATATATATATATATAAAATATAGAGAGAGAGAGACACATATAGCAGCAGCTCCTTCCTTTTCCTACTTTCTATTCTATCTTTGCTTGCAATTATGCCTGGCACTGCAGAATACGAGAAAATGAGCAAAGGTGATTTGAAGGCAGAATGTACCTCACGAGGATTGGACGTCGGTCGCAAAAAGATTTGATTAGTGATCTGTTGGAGTATGATATCCGAGCAGATCAGAACTCGGGGGAACTTGAACATGAAGGGGTTCCCGCTACCCTCAATCCTAGTGGCTCAGAGACAGCCTAGCAGGATGGGCATACTGAGGCTGACACTGGAAGATCACCGAGTGGTATCGTCACACCACCGCCTGAGCGGGCCAGCACCCGAGTGCCTGTAAACAGGAGAGACTCTCCTCAGGTGCAGGAAGCCCTGAAACGCATCATGGAGATGGATCCTATGGCCTACTTGCAGTTTCTTGAACGCCAAGCAGCGGCGGAGAGAGAGGAACGCCAAGCTGAAAGAGCGGCGGAGAGAGAGGCGGTGCAGAGGGAAGCTGATCATCGGCACGAGCTGGAGATGGCAAGGCTCCAGCCCCAGTGACAGGTGCAGAACCCTGGGCCCCTAGAGCACAGGGATGCCTCTCTGGCTGTGGGCGCAGCCAAGTTTCCAGTGATGGAAAAAGATAGTGACATTGACACGTACTTACTGTCATTTGAAAAAACGTGCCATCAGTACCATGTGCCCCAGACACAATGGGCTTGGTACCTGACACCAGTGCTATGAGGCAAGGCTCTGGATGCATTTGTTGAAATGCCAGAGGGGCAGGACGAAGATTATGAAGCTTTAAAAGATGCCATCATCCGGAAGTACCAGATGACCCCGGAAGTGTACCACAAGCGGTTCAGGTCCATGCAGAAGGGACCTGGGGACTCTTACACGGATGTGGCGAGTCGCTTACGCACCCCATTCCAACAGTGGACTAAGGGACTGAAAGCTGACTCCTACGAGTCTTTGGAAGATCTCATGATACGAGATCAACTTTTGCACATTTGCCCGGCCGACGTCAGACAGTTTGTCTTGGAGAGAGAGCCAGCATCTACTAAAGCTGCAGCCGATTTGGCCAATACCTTCGTTCATACGCGGGTGTCTGACCCTCACAAGGCTCCTCCGAACAGCTGGAAAGGGGGGAAATCGCCCCTAGCAACCTCTCCTACGTCGGTGAGTCAAGCTTCTCCTCTGCCCACACCTGCAGCGCTTGGAGCCAAGCCATCCCTGCCTGACACCCGCAGATGTTTCACCTGTGGGAAAGCCGGACATCTCAGGACGCAGTGTCCTGAGCAGAAGCAGACAGCATCATCTGGCCAGCCGGCCAGCAACTCCTCCTCCGTGCTGTACGTTCGCAGGAAGATGTGGGTAACCCCCGCCAACTTGCAGCCAGTCACTGTGGGCAACCGGTCTGTAACTGGTTTCCGGGACACCGGGGCAGAAGTCACCTTTATCCGGCCAGAGGTGATTGAGCAAAGAAATCTCATCCCAGGAAAGTTCCTTACCCTCACAGGAGTTGGGGGGACCCGTTCACGCATACCCTGTGCAAAGGTATTCATAGATTGGAGTGCGGGAAGGGGGAGGAGGAAGGCGGGGGTCTCGGAGAAAATTCCCACACCTGTTTTGTTGGGTGCTGATCTAGGCACTCTTGTTTCTTATTATGCCCCTGCCGAGAATACCCGGAAGGGCCCCCTGGAACTCTCTGAACATGCCAAGGTACTGTGCGCAGATATTGGGGTAATGTCTGGGCAGCCTGTGCATGAACTGAGAGATTGGGCTGGGAATGGAGTGGGGCTACAGGATTCTCCATTAGGTGGAGGACGAGAAGAAATGCCCTTGCCTGGGGAGGTATTGAACTCATGTGTCATTGATATTATAAATGTGACTGTTGATAATGGTAATGATGACAATGAGGATGATAATGTCAGTAATGTTGATGATACTGTTGGTAATGCTAATGATGTTTATGATGGTCATGATGAAACAAATGATGCATTTTCATTGTTGGGGGTCACCCACAGTGCTGTGGAAGGGGCAGAGGTACAATCTCTGGGGGCTGAGCAAAGGGATGATCTGGATAGGCCTGTCCCATGCCCAGGCCCAAAAGATTGTGCCTCGATAAGTGCCCAGCCGTTAGCCTTGCATGGTACTGGGCAGCCGGCTGGGACTTGTAGTTCCACCCATAAGGCGGCACTGAAAAGCGATCCACAAAGGACCTTCAGAGGCCAGCTAGCTGGGACTTTTAGTTCCATGAGTAAGGCAGCCCTGGAAAGCCATTCATATGGGGATTTCAGCCTCTGGCTAAATGTGCGCTCCCCTACTGGGGAGAGTAAACACAGGCCTGACAGGATATATGGCCTATCCACAGGGGGCTGGAAGCCTGAAAGCATCTGAGCTGACCTGTCATGGTGTGTCAACAGGCAGACAAACATGTGCCCTAGGCGATGACAGCATACCTGGATGGGAAGTGCGAGGGGTCTTATTGGGGTTGATCCTCGGATCTCAGAGAGGGAGCTGTGGCCCTCAGCCCCAATCACCTCTCCTTTCCACTCAGGTTCCGAAGCTGCTGGCAATGCCTATGATAGGTGGTGGCTGGATTCTGGGAAACCTGGGGAGAGCTCACCGTGCGGTTCAGGAGGTGGATGGCAGAATGCATGCCTCCCTCCTGCCCTCCGCCAACCTTCTCTCCCAGGAGGTGCAGGCTGAATGGACCAGAAACAGAGGGAATGGCGAAGTCCGGAATCCAGGGGTCAACTAGAGTTTGGGCTTTCCCGGTAATCTCGGTCCTCAAACAGGATCAGATGACCAGGCTTTTTGAGGACCTTGGAAAACTGAGCACCAGCCCTGTGGTTGAGGCCTACCCCATGCCTGGGGGCCATGAGGTGACGGAGCATCCGGAAGGTGCCCGCTGTTTAACCATCATGGACCTGAGCAGGGGGTATGGGCCACCATCTCTAACCCAGGAGGCTCGGGACGAGACAGCCTTCACCATCCCATGTGGCTTGCCTGAATTTACAGGAAAGCTAGTTGGGGTTGAGAACACATCTACCACCTCTCCAGGGGTCAGGAATGACCTGCCATGCAGAGTGGAACTGGGTGCAGTTGCCCACTTTAGGGGCCTTGCGGTGTTCGGCCCTGTCTGGGAAGAGCAACTTGGGCCCCTGTCACTAGTCAGGAACAAACAGCCTGTGCCTAGTCTGACAGTCGAGAATGGTAACTGTCAAAGGGGTATGTCAGTGGTTCAGTTTTGGGAACCACCGGTAGGAAGAGACCCCCAGAGGTCTGGGCATGGGGAGACTGAGGCAGTGGTGGCCTGGCATGCTCCCCAGGCCAAAAAGCAGGTTACGTCAGTCGTGTGTGCAGCTGGCTATGGTAAGACACCTATCATGGTTCAGCTGGACCTGTGACTGACCTAGCAGACAGGAAACTGGAGGAACTGGTATCCTAAATGCTAGCAGGTAAAGAGGACTGTTCTTCTTGGATGAAGGTACCTGTGGACACCTCTGGGAGGCGAGTTCCAGACTTCGTCTGTCCGGTTCCGGTGCCCACAGGTGCCACTGCCTTTGGGCCAGATGTAATCCTAGGCCTGAGGAAGAAGATGGGAGAGGGAAATCTCCTTCTCTACCTCGACAAGAAGCTACATATTAATCGGCTCAGGGGTGTCACCTGCTAGCATAAGTGTTTTGTGAACAAGTGGGCACCCCGGCAGTTGCCACGGTATTCGGATAGCCACAGCCGACTGGTGCCCACCCGTGACCACTCACTTGGCCGGTACAGCAGTGTTGCCGGGGAGAAAAAGATTCCTTTTCAGATGGAGCTTGGTCCTCCCGCAGTGCAGCGGTACCAGGTTGACCCAAGGTGAACCTCTGAGCAGAGGTCGGTTGCGTCAGGAGGGAAATTGTAGTTCCCTCCCTTGCAACTACCGGAGGGGGAGGTGTCGCAAACGTGTGCAACACACAGTGAAGGACGCTGACTCCATTTTGTTAAGAGTATCCATTTCTCCCTTATGTCTCCCCTCCGCCTCCCTCTCTGAGAGGAGAAATTTGACCAGCGTGTGTGTGTGCTGGTTGTGGGTCACTGGCAGGCCAAGGCATCTCTGAGCTAGGTGCCTGGCTGTCTGGGAGAACCCGTGCCATTTCACACCTCAGAAGAGATCAGGCCAGCTCTCTCAGTTGAAAGGGATTCTGACCTAATGAGCCTAACTCAGCGTAGGTGACAGAATCAGATAACACTCCTTAAAATCCATTTTTCCCTTTTGTCTCATATCTTGGAATATGAGAGACTTACCTAAAAACCAGACATACTGTCAGATTTGCTAGGAGGAGCCGAACGGTTTGATGGGTCACTCGACTTGTCTCGCATACACAGGAAAGCAGAAAAATAGATCTTGTGAACTGTTTAGCATACACGTTCATAATTCATATCCAATCAATCCTCAAACTTGCCTGCATAATAATCTACCCGCGGGTGGGATGTCACTTGTGCACAGGAAAAGTTATGAGCCCAAATATGAACTACACAAGATTTTGGCTCTAGTTTAGGCCGCCACCCAGACCTCCACGCCTACATGAGGTATTGGTCCGTGGCGTCAGAGACACCCCCTGCTGGGAACATTAAAAACAGGCTGTCAGGCCTAAGAGAAGTTAAGCTGAAGACGTCTCCCATTTTATAACATCAATACCACCTGGGAGACACGTGCCCTCTTGCTCTGAAACTTGGATCTGCTAACCCAGGACTTTGGCAAGTACCATAACCCTTTCACCTCTCTCTGATATCTCTTTGCTGTGCTATGGTTCTTTGTAGATTTATATATATATCTCAGTTATATCTTTTTTCTGTAAATATTTTATTGCATCCGTTTGACCTTTTAGTAATAAATCTTTCTTTCTGAAAGTGTTGAACTGTTTCTATAGCTCTGTATTGCAATTTACGAATCCCTGCCTCTAAAGAGAGCGCTACTGTTTGTTTAAACCTCTGTATAACTGGCCTGCGGACCGTTTTATACAGACGATTATTCCAATCATTATAGTGTTATAGCTGATAACGCTGAGTTTCCTCTTTCTCTGTATAAAAAGGAGGTGGTGGCAGTGTGAAGGGTTAATTGCGTAATTAACCCGACCCAGTAACAATCGCCCAGGCTGCCGGTACTCGATTGTGATCCGTTAGCTGGAAAATCGTTGTGCAGGGTGCAGCTGGGTGTGGCATTGTTACGCACGTCACATTGCGGTTTTAGATTGGCTAGTCCTTCGGTCACAAGTTTGGTGAGAAGGTCTGGGGTCTGACGCTGCGATTGTGACAGTAATGATTACTGTATACATGTCATATCACTATAATGGAGTACAGGGGAGCTGGGATATACATACTGTATACCTGTCATATCACTATAATGGAGTACAGGGGGACTGGGATATACATTACTGAGTAATGTATATCCCAGCTCCCCTGTACGCCATTATAGTGATATGACATGTATACAGTAATCATTACTGTATACATATATCATAATGGAGTACAGGGGAGCTGGGATATACATTACTGTTTACAGTTTTATATTTTGGACTATTTATGCTATAGAAAAATGTAATTTCATAGGCTTTAAGGGGGTGAAGTTGGGGGCAGGGGTGGGGTTTGGGGTGGGCTGGGGGTGGGGTTAGGGGGCAGACTTGGGCAAGGTTGGGTGGGGCAACTGGTGGAGAGTACGTTTTTTGACCGGATAGTAGGTCTGGACTCGAAATTTTAACCCGTGTGTGTGTTTATATATATATATATATATATATATATATATATATTTATATATATATATATATATAATTTTTTGTGAATGGTGGAGTGGTATGAACACGAGCAAAATGGGGACCGAAAATCTACATTTTTTTTTTTTTTTAGACATACTTTAAGTTGAATGAGTCAATAATATCTGTTTTTTTGTTACAGGATGGATAACTATTTAAGGATGTTGTGTCAGAAATGTATAGATGCCAGTATTGATGAATGGGTGTGGGTCCTACCTGTGCTTCATACATTTTATGCTGCATCCAATCCAGGAGCTTCCCATAAAGCAGCAGGAGACAAGCAAGAGGATGTATGGGCACATCTGGAAGGCCTTGCTTATGATAAAGTGAAAAAACGTGAAAGGTAACTGTTACATTGCTATGTAATTTTGCATTTTTTTAGCATCTGACTGAGGCACAGTTATTCAACTATTTACTAAAATTCTAGCTGTCTTCATCTCCTGTTAAAGGTCAGTGCCAATAACAGATAAATTGGCTTTCATAAAACTAATAAAAAAAGAGAAAACTTTTGAGTTGTTCTTACGGACAAATCAAAATTATTTAAGTTTTTCTGAAAAGGAATACTGTTCTCATTCTTGTCTATTGAAGGACACTGGAATTCAAATACAGTTGGATTACACTGCTGCATACAAGAGGATTGGACACTGGCAAACTGTACTACATAATTGTTGGTATATCTAAAAGGGATTGTACAGTCAGATTGTAATGTAATTGATGAGCGTAAGCCAACCTCCAGTATAAGCCTCCCTCTTTCTAGTACCTCGGTTTTTGCTAGTGTTCTAGAAGGATGGATTTGTTTTTGTTGTTGTTAGTTTTTCCCTGGTTTTCTGCTTGAGTTAGACTCTACATAGAAGCTATTCGTATTGACCTTTCCTTAACTTGAGCTCAGGCATTGGTCTTTGCATTATGGTGATATCCAGATCTGAGTGTACTCTGTGTGTTAGTGCTTTCCAGGTCCCTCCATAGATCCCAGGTCGCTCAACATGGTTTTGCCCTCTGTCCTCTGTTAGCAGTGTCTTTAAACTGTCAGACCATGTCAGAATGGGTGGATTCTCTCTAAGGGGATCTATCCACCACCAAGATAGGCCTGCTTTTGATTAAACGGTTGGAACAAATGTCTGCAGGTTTGTGTTTTAGTTGTGGTGTAAATTTGTGTCTGGCACGGGTCTGATGTCCAAAAAGCATCTACATTTTTTGACCCTCGAGGGACATTGCCAATTTTGTACTGCCCTTGACAGCATTGTTAGCAATTTCACAGATCGCCAGAGTTTGCTCCTGACTCAATATGGAAGGTCTGGGGAGGGGTCAGAGGAATCCCACCCCCCTCCTCCTCATCCACTTCAGTAGTAAGTGCCTGCAAGCCTTCAAGTCCTTACTCTCACTCAGCCCATAGAGATTGTGGACAGAGGTCTATTAATTCCTCCAAACCCCCTTCTGCATGAACGTATAGCCCCATTTTTATAAATGGGTGACTGTTCACTTGGATCTCCTCACCAGATCCAACAGAGACTGAATAGATTACAGGGCTTCTTTTGCATCTCCTGCACAACACTCCTGAAGGTGGAGACAGAGATTGTGAGGACACAGAGTAGCACAAATTCTGGAGTTGTGGGCCATACCAGATCTGTGTTTCAGCCAGTATCATGAAGCAGGAACCAAGCACACAAATAACTTGGTACTGGATCTGGAGACAGAGGCAGAGTCAGGGCACAAACAGAAGGTCAAGTTGAGGCCAAGAAAGTAAAAGAAAGAAGGCAATAAGCAGAGTCCAGAGGGCAGGCTGAGGTCATACAACGTGGACAAAGTCCTGAGGCACGGTGGGAGGCAAGCCAGGTCATACACAATGAGGCAGAACAAGTAGGTAAAGTCCTCCTGCAGCGCTTTAGTTTATATAGACCACTGGGAACCACTACCAGTGCAGAGTGTCCACGCTAATTTTTGCACTTGTGCACAGTCACTAATTTACTAAAGGCATTTACCCAATGAACAGGTGTATGGGCATCAATGTGCACATTCACATACATCCGCACTTGTTTCCTTTTACTGACCCTCTTTATACCCCTTTTAGCACTCATGCTAATCCCTCATCTCTGATGCCCCTTCAGTTGCTCCCTTCTCATTTACTTGGTGTTAGTGCACAGGAACTTGCACCTTCCCTTTTCTATCTATGCTCTTCACAAGCTGGGACTCCTAGACCTTGTCCTTTTGTCAACTTGAGGTCTGAAACTGAGCTACATAAGGCCTTTCCCTTCCCTTTTATCAGGGAGGATTGAAGTCCTCGGAACAGGAACATTATTTTGTGGTGCATTGTCCCTTCTGTGATCTACTTATCTAGAGGTAGTTCGTGACCTATATGGTCCACTATCTCATTGACCCACTGACCTCCACTTGAACAGGGATCTGGACTCTCGTTTTTACTCCAGCTCACTTTCTGTTCCCACAGTACTGCCTTCAACATAGTCCCCACTTCTGCACACACTGCAGGATTGTGAAGACAAACTCTCGTTAAGATAGCTTCCTGGAATCTGGGAGTCTGACCCCTTCAGAGGAGCATAGCCCTTTTAAGAACTGACTGGTTAGGTACTTGTTGGGTTCCAGTGTTGAATGCCACTGGTCTCAGGTAAAGGGGAAGGGGAACCCTAATCCTTTCTTTGAATGACCTAACCCTTGTGTAACATACCAGCAGTCAAGGAGTTTATTTCCTCATCTTTATTGCGGAATGATAGTGTGGTGGGGTAGCTGGTGTGGGTTCTGGACAGGTCTGTAGTTTCTACTGTAATCCCTTAACTTCTTTATGCATTGTATGTAGCTTTTGTCCCCTGTATGGGATCTTATGGCTCATTGAAGTAACTCCATCCGTGGATCCACTTTCTGATCCCTCTGTACATGTAGGACCTTCTTTGGCGGGGGCCCCACCTTACTTTGGCTCTTATTTTGGGTCTGTTGGACACAATCCAGCTGCCGCCATGCTCTCACCTTTGATTAGGGCTGAGTGTCATTGGGAGAAGGAGAGTTGCATGACCTTGCATTGAACTCAGCTGAGAGTATGAATCTCTCTGAAAAGGTCCCTCCGAGGGACATTGCCTTGAGATTTACTGCTCCTCATTGAATAGTGTATGTACCAGAAGATCAGGTTTGTGCATCTGGGGATGATTCAAATCCCATGCGTGGAGAAAGGTGGATCAGTGCTGGAGTGCTTGGCGACACCCTGAGTGGTCAGCACTCAAAACACTTTTGTCTCATGCTACAGGACCTTTCTGCTACAGGAACTTTCTGCAGCTCTCCACTGGAGAATTGTTCCCTTTCTTTTTGGCTAATCAGCAGTTTTCTAGGGAGAATCCTCCAGATACATCCTGTGTTTCATCTGGTAGATGCTTCTTGGCTAAGATTCCTACCACTGGTTCAGCATTTGATGATGTTTCATTGGACCTGGGGAGATCAGGGTCTCCCTAGGACCATGTCAGTAGCCATGCTCTGCAGCTTCTTCTTCAGGCTTCAGTGTCACCTTGGTGTATCCGAGTGGGTGTTTTGGATTATACCCTCATGGTCTGTTGATGCCTTTCATCCCTTCCAGCCTACCCCTATGGTGGTGTCTTCTGTTCACCTTTTTTCTTTTCCTTATGTTGACTTTGTGGATCGTATCCTCTCTTTATGCCCTTGTGTGCTATTGGGTTGTAATCAGACAGTACATTTTTTTTGTGCTTGCTTAGCGTGTTTTTTTTTTTTTTTTTTTTTTTTGAGCAGGCAGCCTTTTTTTAATCATGGAGCTCTTGTCCCCTTACTCTAGGGTTAGAGATGTTGAGTCTTGGCTCTGTTTGTGAAGACCCACTGCTCTTCTTGCCTGAGCCTGTTTATTACTACTACATTCCCTTTGGGACCTGCATCTCCTGTGGGTTATCCCCAGAGTTTCCTGTTCTGTTGATCACTGCACATTGTGGGTTATGGTTTCTCCACTTTACTGATTCCGTTTTATATTTCTCTTCTGTGTAGCTCATTTCCCTTTGGTGGTGTCCTTCCATTCTGATATGGAGTATCAGGTTGATCATCTATGCTCTTATCCTGGGTATTGTTAGCAGGTTTGTATAGTAAGAAACCTCACCTCATCTGTACAGGTCTGGGTGTTTGTTCTTCAGGGGACTCCTGGGCTGCAGGTGGTCCTTAGACCTCTTAGTGATTTCTGTTTTAGGTTGCTTGCTATTAGCCACCCATCAGTAGCCTTATTTTGGATGTTCTAACTGTATCCGAATTTGTGTGTCCATGAATGAACAAGAATTAAAATTGGATTTTTGTTCTTGCCATAAAATCTTTTTTTGGAGTCCATCGGGGGAGACACCAGTCCCATTCTTTTGTGTGTTTGCTCATACCCATAGTACTGTTTTTTTTCTCAAAAATGAGGCATACTGGCCAGAGGAGAGTTTTAATGGAGGCTGACTTATTATTTTTTGTTTGCCAGTGACCAATCCTGTAGGCGGAGGTATAATCTGACTGCTTCTGAATTCCTGTGTCCCTCGATCGAATACAAGACAACGATTTTGCAGCAACGCCAAGAATTCTAAATTTTCTTAATTTTTGCTGATTCAATCCCAAAGTCTGACATTGTGAAATTACTTTTTAATGCTCTATGGAGAGGATTTACAAGTCGCATGAGCTGTCATCAATGCAATACATTAATATTATTATTTATGTAAATTATATTTATATTGTTATAAATTTTAGCTGCATTAAAGGAAAATGCACAACCATGACTATAAAATTCCTTCAAGTTTTTTTTCTGCTATCTGTGTATTTTTGTTCCCCATACATATAAAATATATTATTCTCTTGTTTTTGTTACCAGTAATATTCTTCAAAAGATGGTTACCAAGAAATATTTGCTGCAGGCGGATTCATTACTAATACAATCCTGGCTGTGTTTGATACCAATGAACCATATGGAAAAGTTTTTAGAAGTGGTTCCGTTAAGAATTGTTTGTGCCCTAAGAGCATGTTACTTTAAATTTTCTGGAGCTGACTACGGTGACAGAGAGGTCAGTGGAAATATTTAGTTAAAATTTAAAAGCATAAACTATTCAGAAAAAGTGAAATTTTTACCACAGTACATTTACAGCTGGTGGGCGACTTCCCGGGGTTAAGCTGAACTGCCGGGTTTACAGGCATGCACACCCTCTGCCTCTCGTGCTGTGGTTGGATACAGCACGAGTTTATCAACAGGCTCACATCTGATGATTTTGACTGTGAACCTGATGATTGCTGTAGCCAATCACAGCACAGATGAGTGTGTGTTAGAAAACACACAAGTCAGATCTAGCTGTTTTCCTACCTGGTTTCACTTACTCTTTAGAGCTGAAATCTGGGAGGAAAGCCAGACAGATCTGTGAGTAAAGCAGCACACATACACTTGTTAGGCACACATTTAACCCCTTTATTGCTCTCCTAATTACCCCTGTCACCCAGCCTGTGCCATTAATACAGTGCCAGTGTACAGTATTATCACCGATCACTGTATTAGTGTCACTAGCGACGTCAGATAGCATCACTTAGACTCCCTCCCAGCCATTGTCAGTTAGTGACAGTCCCTGATTGCCTGCTGCACTATCACGGTCATATTATAAGTCGTTGATCACTGTCATTACTAGTATGGTGTCTTTAAGGGTCTTTATCCTAGTCATGGTCAGAACTATGCTATTGTCCTCAATAGTATAGTATCCCCAAAATGCAGTGTTAACAGGATCAGCCCTGATCACTTCCAGCGCTTGGATTTAGTCCCACCCCCCAGCAAGTGCAGTTTTTTATGATCACTGCCACCTCTGATACATTATCCGCACAGCCATAGTGCTACCAAGATCAGGCCTGATCTCTGCTAACACTAGCAGTTAGTGTTATTTCTAGCGCACAAGCAGTCTCTGATTGCTAGCTAGGAGCTCTTTTTCCTATAGTCGCCACTAGGTACCTGTAAAGTTAATGACCAAAAAGGTCCAAAAAAGGTACACTAGTGAGAAGGCATACAGGTGTCTAAGCATGACACGAGAGCGAAGGGGAGGCCTCATTGTTAGAATCGAGCTTAGAATATGAACCTGAAGAAAGCAGCAGCACCCTAACAGCTAGCTCAGACAATGGTGAAGAGGTCCCTGCTAAAACTAGGCATACCTGACTCCATGTTTCTGAGGTGCTAGAAATACATAATTATGCTCAGATACAGCAGGGCACAAGTACTAGTTCTGCACTACTTTATGGTGATCTGGCAAGCACCAGCAGTGTAGCACATCCTGGTCTTTCAGACACCAGCACTTCAGTATGTCATGGTGAAGTGGGGAACACCAGTAGTGCAATACAAGCTAGTGAGGTGGCTAGCACTCGTAGCATAATGCAACCACAGTCACCAAGAATTCAAGCACAGGCCTGTAGAGCCCATAGTAGCTTTCCACAGGTGCTTGCAAACCCTAATTGGCTGCCCCTAGACTCAGCAGCACCTGTTACCCCCCCCCCCCATTCACAGCCCAGCCTGGAATTCAGGTTGAAACAGCCAACTTAAAGTGGAACTTCACTCTCTCAATCAACAGTGACTATTGTTATTCCTTATGCTTCTATCATTAGTAAATAGATAGGAAAGTGTATCATATTTACTTGCTTTAAACTGTTTTTACAATTATTTAGTTACTTCCTAGTTTCCACCCATCCCAGGAGTCTTTAGGAGGGGAGGAGGGGTTTTCTTAGCCAAGCACACCCTGCCTGCATGCCTGAGCTAAGGGTAGATGGATTCCATAAAACAAAATGCTACATTAATCATGTGCCCTTACTCAAGATGGCCATGGCCAGAAATGCTAGTTGGTGTTTTTCTAAGTGAATTCTCAGCAAAATAAAGCTTGGAGACATGGATAGATGGGGGAGTTTACTTTGAATATAAAAAATGAATTAAATAGGCTTTTGGTTTGTGGGGCTCAGATGCAGTGTAGTTCTGCTTTAACAGCACCCTCCTGTTTATGCACAACAGTACATCACCGTCGAACCAAATTCATACTTTACAGGGCCACTTGAATGTTAACCTATCACGATTTCCAAATGTAAAACTTTTTTGGGCCCAACCTTTACCATGGACATTACAAGAAAGAATGAATTGTGGTCAAATTGGTTCGCAGACCTGATTCATCATCTGCCCATGTTCTCTGCTGCCAGGAAAAGCATAAGAGGCAATAATGCGTTTTGTGCATTTCAGTGACAATAACCTCTGTCGTCACCGGGGTGACCCTGACTATGATTGGCTACACAAAATTCGGCCACTTATAAATTACCTGTCCCATAAATTTGCAGATGTGTATACGCCCCAACAAAACATCTGCATAGACTATTCCCTTCAAGCAGTATCTCCCCAGCAAGTGTGCCAGATATGGGTTTAAAATGTATAATGTTAGAGGGGCACAAGCCATATGTACTGTTAGCATTTATGAGGAAAAAGACAGTGAAGTGGAGTCCCCTGGTCGCCCAAACCACCCAAGGAGCAGTAGTAAGATAGTGTTGGACTTGTCACCCTTTTTTTTATGCAAGCATGCCACTTTTTTAGACATTTATTCCTTCAAGAAATTATGTGCTGTGGTACCATGCCATCTAATCATGGGGGGCTTCTCCCAACGGCTCATTAACACCCCACTTAGAAAGGGGGAAAAAGCCTGCTTGTGGAATGAAGAACTACTGGAAGGACAACGTGATGTAGTCATCCTGTCTTCCATTCACCCAAACACGACAGTCCTAATTCAAACGGCATCTGGTGTCGATGAAAAGTCTCTGCATCCATGACTATATTTTAAATACGGGAGGTGTAAACTTCAACAACCAAATGGTAAAGCCTCATTTAGCGTCCTGCAAAGCTAGACACTGGTACAAAAAAGTGTCTATATATTTATTTCAATTGCCTCTATACAATTTGATTGTTATTTACAATGCTAAAATTTCAGGAAGCGATCATTTCAGCCCTTTTGTATCCAGAACGCACTGTGGCCAAAAGCCCAAATCCAGATGCAGTTAGCCAGTTGCCTAAGAGACATTTTCCAGATGTCCTCCAACCTACCCCAACACAAAGGTCACCCCAAAAAAGATGTGTCTATGGTAAATGTGGATAAATGTGTGACACCCATTTTTTTGTCCCTCCTTTCCTGACCAAGTCAATACCACACCGTAGTGAACTATTTGTCTAGGGTGAAAGTAATAAGGGATGCAGCGCTGCATTCAAATAATGCAACTATGTGAATGAGGGATCTTAAATCAACAAATTAAGTGAAATTAAATAACAATGGCAACATTAATAATACATATCAATACGTGCTCGTTAAATATCATTAACACAAATAAAGTAAATAGCTCAAAACTTGTGAAAAACATGTATGAAAAACCCCATCCATATATATATGAATGAAGCAAAATTACACATATATATGGTGCAATCCCACGTGCCTATTGTGAAGTGAAATGATTGTAATAATAGTACAAACAAAATGATATCTCAAAGTCCAAAAAAATATATATACTAATGGTGACAAAACAGAAAATGGTGCTTCCAAGTAATACTGTTAGTGACCACAGGTGAAACTCGTGCAAATTTCTGAGTGCGTCCAAATCTGAGAATCCAACCACCATCTGGATTAGCCTCTCGCCTCATCCCTTCGACCCTTGCGGATCAAAGAGCAGTAGTGGATCCCTCTCACGGATCCTCCAAGCAATGAAACACTCCAAGGGCAGTTTTCTCAGACCAATATTCCCACACTGGCTCTTCTCCAGGAAAAGTTGTAGTATCAATCTCTCAAATGAGACAAAGGAATCCTCCCATAGTGTAGTATATTTAATTATGCCATAGGGACAAACAGCATTTTTTGCATTACACTTACGTAGCAGCCAGTTCAAGAAAAAAACCTCATGCTTTCAGATGAGGATATATCTGTTTGGGTGTACAGCTGAATCCACAGGTGTACCAAGATGGCCGCCACGCCGGAAATACGTCACCACGTCAAGCCGACGCGTTGCGTCACAATGTCATGTGACTTCATCAGGGCTGTCAATCACAGTGACGATCTCACTTTAAATACCCATCCTGTTACGAGGAAACACCCTCATAGGAGGAGTTTTCCTCAGCATCGTTCCACCACTACTTGCCGCGGCCATAATACTGAAGACCACCAGGGACTCCTATGTGAATACTACATATTCATGATTACAGCGGGCACATGTATACAGAAATCAACTGGACACTGTATACTAATGCACCCGCTATAACCTATATATCCTATCTTTAACAGAAACATATATAAACTGACCTTATTTTTAATTAATAAAAACAAAATTATAATAAAAAAACAAAAAATAAATTATTTATTAAATTAAAATTAAAATATTAATTAAAATTATAAAAATGAATATAAATAGACCATCTTTCCTATAATTATTATCAATCCTTACAATATAAATATAAATGACAGCCTATGATCTCTTATTATGTATAAGGAATCTACAAGCAGATTAATTCATATCAATATCTGGAAAAAATATATATATACATGCGTACATAAAACGCACATATATATACATGTTCCTAACCTCAGTTTGATCAAAAATTGTGCATATTAAAAAATATAAAAATTAAAAATTATAATAATCTTGAAAATTATTATTTTATTAAAAATGGAGATATATATTAATAATATCCCACCTCTTCACCTGCTAATCAAAGGACCTACACCGACAAAACTCACACATATATATTCTATCCAAAAGCATGAGTTCACATGATCAATACATAAAATGGTCAAGAAAATATATATATATATGACTATCGCACCATCTCAAAATACCCTCAAAAGTCAGAAATTATTATTATTATTATTATTACTACGAGTTTATATAGCGCCAAGGGGATTGCTCAGCGCTGTACAATAGGGGGGGACAATACATGGCACAGTACAACAAAGACAGACAGCGTACGAGGGGTAAGAGGGCCCTACTCTTACGAGCTTACAATCTAGGAGATGAAACAATTTAGATCAAACTCGATGTTCAATCCATTAGGGAAATATGTGTGCATGTTATAAATCCATTTTGACTCTATTTGGCTCAAAGAACGCACCTTATGGCTACCTCGCCAGTGTCTCTTGTATTTGGTAATACCCCAAAATTTCAATTCACTAGGATCTTTATTGTGAAATTTGGCGAAATGCTTTGAGACGCTATGCTTTGGGAACCCCTTCTTTATATTTTGTACATGTTCCCGGAGCCTGACCCACAAAGGTCGTTTAGTTCTTCCTATATACTGCAGTCCGCAACTGCATTGCAGTGCGTACACAACACCCTCTGTCCTACATGTAATAAAATCTTCGATCTTAAATTCTTTGTCACTTACAGATGAAGAAAAACACATCAATTTCTTGTTCTTTCCTTTAGTGGATTTGCACGCATAACATGCCCTGCACGGAAAAAACCCATTTGTATCTAAAAAGGTGACTATATTCTTTTTAATGGGTGGATCAAGGACATTTTTCACAATTTTATCTCTTAATGATGGAGCTTTTCTATATCTGAAAATAGGGAATTCCGATATCTCCTTTAGGGCCGGATCGGCTTTCAATAGTGGCCAGTATCTTCTGAAAATAGTCTCCACTTTCTTGTAATGGACATTAAAATCTAGGCACATCGCCAGTTGGTTTTTTTGTTCCTCAATTTTTTCTCGATCTACAAGGAGTAGATCTCTTTTTGTATTACCAACTTCCTGGATCGCTTTACTAATTACATGCTGTGGGTAACCTTTGGCTATAAATCTATGGCCTATATTTGTTGCTTGGCTAAGAAAATCCTCCTGTGTGGTACAATTTCTTCTGAGTCTGATCATTTGACCTTTAGGTATATTCAATAACCATGGCGGGAAATGGCAGCTGTCTTGAGGAATGTAACCATTCCTATCGACACTCTTAAAGAATGTCTTCGTGATAATTTTATTTTGTATGATTTTAATATCTAAATCTAGAAAGCTTATATGCTCCCGACTATGTTCCCAAGATAAAACAATATTATTGTTGTTCTTATTTAGATTATCAAAGAAATATAGTAAATCTTCTTCACTTCCCTTCCATAATACTATAATATCATCTATATATCTTTTAAACAGTATTAGTTCTTTCGGGGGTCTCAAATATACTGCCTTTTCTTCCCAGTGCGCCATGAACATGTTTGCCACGCTGGGAGAAAACGAGCTCCCATGGCTACACCTTTAACCTGATTATAAAAAACATTATTATGCCAGAAATAATTATGTTTCAAGCAAAATTCTAAGCAATCCAGAATGTATTTTCTCTGCCCTCTTTTTAAATTCCCATATTCTTTTAAGCCCCATTCAGTAGCTTCCATACCTTGTGTATGACCAATAATTGTATACAACGATGAGACATCAGCCGTTGCCAAGATCACATCATTACCATCTACTTTATCCAACATTTGTATTAGGTGCTTAGTATCTCTCAAAAAGGACTTAGTTCCTCTCACCAATGGTTGAAGGAACATATCTACATATTGTCCCAATCGTGCCAGTAAAGATCCAATTCCATTCACTATGGGACGTCCAGGGGGATGAGTATTGTTTTTATGAATTTTTGGGATGGTATAAATAATTGGAATCCTGCAGATTTCAGGAACAAGATATCTGGCTTCTTTTTTATTCAAATACTCTTTCTCACATCCTCTTTTGATCAATTTTTCTAATTCCTTCTTATATTTGGCCGTAGGGTCTTTTTTAATCATCTCATAGGTGCTATTATCACTTAATTGAGTACCTAATTCTTCTAAATAATATTTTTTCGACATAACCACTATTCCCCCTCCCTTATCGGCCGGCCTGACCACTATGTCATTTCTCTGCGTTAGCATCTTAATTCCTTTTTTCATATCCATGTTAGGCCGAAACCTTGGGAGTTTCAAAGATTCCAAATCTTGACTCACCATTTTTTTAAAGGATTCAATTTGACAATTATTACTAATCTGAGGGTTGAATAGAGATTTATTCCTAATCGGGTATGTTGAATATTACTAACTGGTGCACTATTAATCATATTTCTAGTACTAGATAAACCCCTAAAATACTTTTTAATATTAATCTTTCTAATAAATTTCTGTAGGTCTATAAAAATATCAAATTTATTTGCTAGTTTGGGTGGGGCAAACTTCAATCCTTTGTCCAACACAAGAATTTCTTCCTTAGTAAGTGTAGTACCGCTGATATTGAAAATACCTTCTCCTACTACTCTCTTTTTCGCTTGGACCTTCCGTCCTGCTCTGCACCCTCTTGTCTTCCGGGGCTTCTGTTGACACATCCTTCTTTCCGGGGACTTCTTTCCCCACCCTCCTTCCCTAAAAAATTCCTCTGCTGATAGTCACAATCCAATGGTTCAAATCTATTGTATAGCGGTATAGGACTTCTCCCTTCAAAACGCGGTCCTTGCCATCCCAAATGTTCCTGTCTGGGACTTCTGGGATAGAAAGGCCTATTATCCTGTCTGGGACTTCTAGGATAAGATGGTCTATATTCCTGCCTGGGAAAATAAGGAGGTCCATAGGGCTGCTGATAGGGCTGCTGATAATAATTATTATTATTAGGTTTGGGATAATAAGGTCTATAAGGTGGACGATAGGATTTACCATATCCATTATTTTTCCCCTGTGGTTTATTGTGAAATGAACCACCATTCCTTGGTCTCCATCCATTATGTGGTGTGTGATATCCCTTATCTCCTTTGGGGTGATTAATTTGGGAATTCCCTTTACCTTGGCTTCTAGATTCTTTTGGGTATTCATTTGGGGTGATTAATTTGGTTTGATTTTTTTGCATGAAAGGGGTTTGGAACTAATGAGATTTATATTGAAACGCAAACAGAGAAAATTAAGGATTTTAGAAACACAAATTTTAGAGATCAAAGAAAAGATGGAACCATATAAGGAGTCAGTAGAAATGGTCAATCTTGGTAAAAGATTAAACAAAGATTTGGAGAAAATAGACTTAGAAGTGAAAAATAAAAAAATGAAAAAATATCAAAGAGATATAAATGACTTCAGTAAAGATCAAGTTTTTAAATGGCAATCTTCAGGTACAGAATCAGAATGTAGTTCAGCTAATACTACTCCCGGTAAAGAAGTTCGTTTAGAAACTACTAAGGGACATATAAATGAATACCCAAAAGAATCTAGAAGCCAAGGTAAAGGGAATTCCCAAATTAATCACCCCAAAGGAGATGAGGGATATCACACACCACATAATGGATGGAGACCAAGGAATGGTGGTTCATTTCACAATAAACCACAGGGGAAAAATAATGGATATGGTAAATCCTATCGTCCACCTTATAGACCTTATTATCCCAAACCTAATAATAATAATTATCAGCAGCCCTATCAGCAGCCCTATGGACCTCCTTATTTTCCCAGGCAGGAATATAGACCATCTTATCCTAGAAGTCCCAGACAGGATAATAGGCCTTTCTATCCCAGAAGTCCCAGACAGGAACATTTGGGATGGCAAGGACCGCGTTTTGAAGGGAGAAGTCCTATACCGCTATACAATAGATTTGAACCATTGGATTATGACTATCAGCAGAGGAATTTTTTAGGGAAGGAGGGTGGGGAAAGAAGTCCCCGGAAAGAAGGATGTGTCAACAGAAGCCCCGGAAGACAAGAGGGTGCAGAGCAGGACGGAAGGTCCAAGCGAAAAAGAGAGTAGTAGGAGAAGGTATTTTCAATATCAGCGGTACTACACTTACTAAGGAAGAAATTCTTGTGTTGGACAAAGGATTGAAGTTTGCCCCACCCAAACCAGCAAATAAATTTGATATTTTTATAGACCTACAGAAATTTATTAGAAAGATTAATATTAAAAAGTATTTTAGGGGTTTATCTAGTACTAGAAATATGATTAATAGTGCACCAGTTAGTAATATTCAACATACCCGATTAAGGAATAAATCTCTATTCAACCCTCAGATTAGTAATAATTGTCAAATTGAATCCTTTAAAAAAATGGTGAGTCAAGATTTGGAATCTTTGAAACTCCCAAGGTTTCGGCCTAACATGGATATGAAAAAAGGAATTAAGATGCTAACGCAGAGAAATGACATAGTGGTCAGGCCGGCCGATAAGGGAGGGGGAATAGTGGTTATGTCGAAAAAATATTATTTAGAAGAATTAGGTACTCAATTAAGTGATAATAGCACCTATGAGATGATTAAAAAAGACCCTACGGCCAAATATAAGAAGGAATTAGAAAAATTGATCAAAAGAGGATGTGAGAAAGAGTATTTGAACAAAAAAGAAGCCAGATATCTTGTTCCTGAAATCTGCAGGATTCCAATTATTTATACCATCCCAAAAATTCATAAAAACAATACTCATCCCCCTGGACGTCCCATAGTGAATGGAATTGGATCTTTACTGGCACGATTGGGACAATATGTAGATATGTTCCTTCAACCATTGTTGAGAGGAACTAAGTCCTTTTTGAGAGATACTAAGCACCTAATACAAATGTTGGATAAAGTAGATGGTAATGATGTGATCTTGGCAACGGCTGATGTCTCATCGTTGTATACAATTATTGGTCATACACAAGGTATGGAAGCTACTGAATGGGGCTTAAAAGAATATGGGAATTTAAAAAGAGGGCAGAGAAAATACATTCTGGATTGCTTAGAATTTTGCTTGAAACATAATTATTTCTGGCATAATAATGTTTTTTATAATCAGGTTAAAGGTGTAGCCATGGGAGCTCGTTTTCTCCCAGCGTGGCAAACATGTTCATGGCGCACTGGGAAGAAAAGGCAGTATATTTGAGACCCCCGAAAGAACTAATACTGTTTAAAAGATATATAGATGATATTATAGTATTATGGAAGGGAAGTGAAGAAGATTTACTATATTTCTTTGATAATCTAAATAAGAACAACAATAATATTGTTTTATCTTGGGAACATCGTCGGGAGCATATAAGCTTTCTAGATTTAGATATTAAAATCATACAAAATAAAATTATCACGAAGACATTCTTTAAGAGTGTCGATAGGAATGGTTACATTCCTCAAGACAGCTGCCATTTCCCGCCATGGTTATTGAATATACCTAAAGGTCAAATGATCAGACTCAGAAGAAATTGTACCACACAGGAGGACTTTCTTAGCCAAGCAACAAATATAGGCCATAGATTTATAGCCAAAGGTTACCCACAGCATGTAATTAGTAAAGCAATCCAGGAAGTTGGTAATACAAAAGGAGATCTACTCCTTGTAGATCGAGAAAAAATTGAGGAACAAAAAAACCAACTGGCGATGTGCCTAGATTTTAATGTCCATTACAAGAAAGTGGAGACTATTTTCAGAAGATACTGGCCACTATTGAAAGCCGATCCGGCCCTAAAGGAGATATCGGAATTCCCTATTTTCAGATATAGAAAAGCTCCATCATTAAGAGATAAAATTGTGAAAAATGTCCTTGATCCACCCATTAAAAAGAATATAGTCACCTTTTTAGATACAAATGGGTTTTTTCCGTGCAGGGCATGTTATGCGTGCAAATCCACTAAAGGAAAGAACAAGAAATTGATGTGTTTTTCTTCATCTGTAAGTGACAAAGAATTTAAGATTGAAGATTTTATTACATGTAGGACAGAGGGTGTTGTGTACGCACTGCAATGCAGTTGCGGACTGCAGTATATAGGAAGAACTAAACGACCTTTGTGGGTCAGGCTCCGGGAACATGTACAAAATATAAAGAAAGGGTTCCCGAAGCATAGCGTCTCAAAGCATTTCGCCAAATTTCACAATAAAGATCCTAGTGAATTGAAATTTTGGGGTATTACCAAATACAAGAGACACTGGCGAGGTAGCCATAAGGTGCGTTCTTTGAGCCAAATAGAGTCAAAATGGATTTATAACATGCACACATATTTCCCTAATGGATTGAACATCGAGTTTGATCTAAATTGTTTCATTTCTGACTTTTGAGGGTATTTTGAGATGGTGCGATAGTCATATATATATATATTTTCTTGACCATTTTATGTATTGATCATGTGAACTCATGCTTTTGGATAGAATATATATGTGTGAGTTTTGTCGGTGTAGGTCCTTTGATTAGCTGGTGAAGAGGTGGGATATTATTAATATATATCTCCATTTTTAATAAAATAATAATTTTCAAGATTATTATAATTTTTAATTTTTATATTTTTTAATATGCACAATTTTTGATCAAACTGAGGTTAGGAACATGTATATATATGTGCGTTTTATGTACGCATGTATATATATATTTTTTCCAGATATTGATATGAATTAATCTGCTTGTAGATTCCTTATACATAATAAGAGATCATAGGCTGTCATTTATATTTATATTGTAAGGATTGATAATAATTATAGGAAAGATGGTCTATTTATATTCATTTTTATAATTTTAATTAATATTTTAATTTTAATTTAATAAATAATTTATTTTTTGTTTTTTTATTATAATTTTGTTTTTATTAATTAAAAATAAGGTCAGTTTATATATGTTTCTGTTAAAGATAGGATATATAGGTTATAGCGGGTGCATTAGTATACAGTGTCCAGTTGATTTCTGTATACATGTGCCCGCTGTAATCATGAATATGTAGTATTCACATAGGAGTCCCTGGTGGTCTTCAGTATTATGGCCGCGGCAAGTAGTGGTGGAACGATGCTGAGGAAAACTCCTCCTATGAGGGTGTTTCCTCGTAACAGGATGGGTATTTAAAGTGAGATCGTCACTGTGATTGACAGCCCTGATGAAGTCACATGACATTGTGACGCAACGCGTCGGCTTGACGTGGTGACGTATTTCCGGCGTGGCGGCCATCTTGGTACACCTGTGGATTCAGCTGTACACCCAAACAGATATATCCTCATCTGAAAGCATGAGGTTTTTTTCTTGAACTGGCTGCTACGTAAGTGTAATGCAAAAAATGCTGTTTGTCCCTATGGCATAATTAAATATACTACACTATGGGAGGATTCCTTTGTCTCATTTGAGAGATTGATACTACAACTTTTCCTGGAGAAGAGCCAGTGTGGGGATATTGGTCTGAGAAAACTGCCCTTGGAGTGTTTCATTGCTTGGAGGATCCGTGAGAGGGATCCACTACTGCTCTTTGATCCGCAAGGGTCGAAGGGATGAGGCGAGAGGCTAATCCAGATGGTGGTTGGATTCTCAGATTTGGACGCACTCAGAAATTTGCACGAGTTTCACCTGTGGTCACTAACAGTATTACTTGGAAGCACCATTTACTGTTTTGTCACCATTAGTATATATATTTTTTTGGACTTTGAGATATCATTTTGTTTGTACTATTATTACAATCATTTCACTTCACAATAGGCACGTGGGATTGCACCATATATATATGTAATTTTGCTTCATTCATATATATATGGATGGGGTTTTTCATACATGTTTTTCACAAGTTTTGAGCTATTTACTTTATTTGTGTTAATGATATTTAACGAGCACGTATTGATATGTATTATTAGTGTTGCCATTGTTATTTAATTTCACTTAATTTGTTGATTTAAGATCCCTCATTCACATAGTTGCATTATTTGAATGTAGCGCTGCATCCCTTATTACTTTCATTGTATAATCACTGGTATATGATTTGATGTTAGCAGCTTTCTTTGGGATTTAGACACATATTTATTTTGTTTAAAATTTCGAATAACATTTGGGAGCGCAGGAGGTTCACACCATATTTGTCTAGGGTACAGCACAGTATAGGGGTCCACAGAATTCTGCACAAGAAGGCCCAAAATCCAATGACCACCTTCAGGCTTTCACGGAGCATTAATTATGCATTGGATTTCCTGACTACCTATCACATTTTTGAAGGTCCTTAAATGCCAGGACAATATAAACATCCCCAATTTACCTCTTTTTAGAAAGTAGACACCCCAAGGTGTTTGCTGTGAGGAATGTTCAGTTTTTGTAAGACCTTTTTTTTTTTTGCCATGTTTTTGGAAAATGAAAGAAAAATTTTTCTTTCACAAAGTTGTCACTTTACTGAGTAAATTTTCACATATCATGGTTTTATGTGGCATTACACCCCCAAAACACTATTGGTTACTCCTAAATATGGGGATACCACATGTGTGAGACTTTGTGGCAGCCTAGCTACGTAAAAGGGACAAAAATCCAATGACCACCTTTCAAGGGGCATTAATTTTGCTTTGGATTTACGGACTACCTATCACATTTTCAGAGGCCCAAATTTTTTTTTTCTTTACACAAAATTGTAATGTTACTGAGATGTTTCTGACACCCGTCATGGGTTAAACATGGCATTACACCCCAAAACACATTCTGCTACTTCTCTTGAGTATGGGAATATCACATGTGTGCCACATACGTGAGCCCAAAGTCCAATGAGCACCTTCAGGCATTCAAAGGGAGTAACTTGCGCATTTGATTTCCTTGCTACCTACCTACAGTTTTGGATGCTTTAAACGATAAATTCACCTTTTGACCAAAAATAATAAATGCACATTTTTTTGCAGGAGCCTGTAAAGCATTGCACCAGCGATCAGCAGATTGCTGGTGCCGTGCAGGTCTCCTGCAGACTTGTCAGTATATTTGCTTGCCCATACGTGATGTACGGGCAAACAGATACACTGACAGAAAGATTCAATTAACTACTATGGTGCTCCACAGCGCATTGAGAACTACAAGCCATCAGCAGCTACCATAGCATTTTATATAGTATATAGAACGTGTTGCATATTATCCCTGGGTTAATGACCCAAATGTTGAAATCAGAATAGTAGGACAGGTGTGCATTTAGCATCTGAAAAATTAGATCAGCAATAGCAGCCCATGTATACACTATATTGCCAAAAGTATTGAGATGCCTGCATTTACACACATGAACATTAATGGCATCCCAGTCTCAGTCCGTAGGGTTCAATATTGAGTTGGCCCACCCTTTGCAGCTATACCAGCTTCAGCTCTTCTGGGAAGGCTGTCCACAAGATTTAGGAGTGTGTCTATGGGAAGGTTTGAACATTCTTCCAGAAGCACATTTGTGAGGTCAGGCACTGATGTCGGACGAGCAGGCCTGGCTCGCAGTCTCTGCTCTAATTCAACCCAAAGGTGTTCTATTGGGTTGATGTCAGGACTCTGTGCAGGCCAGTCAAGTTCCTCCACCCTAAACTTGCTCATCCATGTCTTTATTTACCTTGCTTTGTGCACTGGTGCGCAGTCATGTTGGAACTAGAATTGTCCAAAATGTCTTGGTATGTTGACGGCTTAAGAGTTCCCTTCACTGGAACTAAGGGGCCAAGCCTAACCCCTTAAAAACAACCCCACACCATAATCCTCCCTCCACCAAACTTTACACTTGGCACAATGAAGTCAGGCAAATACCGTTCCCCTGGCAACCGTCAAATCAGGACACCTCTGTCTGATTGCCAGACAGAGAAGCGTGATTGGTCACTCCAGAGAACACATCTCCAATGCTCTAGAGTCCAATGGCAGCGTGCTTTACACCACTGCATCCGATGCTTTGCATTGCACTTGGTGATGTAAGGCTTGGATGCAGCTGGCCATGGAAACCGATTCAATGAAGCTCTCTATGCACTCTTGTGCTAATCTGAAGGCTACATGAAGTTTGGAGGTCTTTAGCTATTGATTTTGCAGACAGTTTGCAACTTCTGTGCACTGTATGCTTCAGAATGAGCTGACCCCACTCTGTCATTTTTACTAACAGTTGACAGGGAGCAACCTATCACGGTACCACGCTTGAATCTACTGAGCTCCTGAGAGCAACCCATTCTTTCACAAATGTTTGTAGAAGCAGTCTGCATGCCTACGTGCTTGCTTTTATACACCTGTGGCCATAGAGGTGATTGGAACACCTGAATCCAATAATTTGGAGGGGTGTCCCAATACTTTTGGCAATATAGTGTGTGTGTGTGTGTGTGTGTATAATAAATAAATATATATATATATATATATATATATATATATATATATATATATATAATTTTTGGTAAAATGAATGATGGAGTGGTATGAACACAAGCAAAATGACATGCTACTGGGGACTGCAACTCTACATTTTTTTTTTTTTTATATAGACATACTTTAGGTTGAATGAGTAAATAATATCTGTTTTTTTGTTACAGGATGGATAACTGTTTAAGGATGTTGTGTCAGAAATGTATAGATGCCAGTACTGAGGTCAGGACTCTGTGCAGGCCAGTCAAGTTCCTCCACCCCTAACTTGCTCATCCATGTCTTCAGGTACCATGCTTTGTGCACTGGTGTGCAGTCATGTTGGAGCAGGAAGGGGCCATCCCCAAATTGTTTCCACAAAGTTGGGAGCTTGGAATTGTCCAAAATGTCTTGGTATGATGATGCCTTAATAGTTTCCTTCACTGGATCTAAGGGCCAAGCCCAACCCCTGAAAAACAACCCCATACCATGATCCCCCCTTTACACTTGGCAAAATGCAGTCAGGCAAGCACCATTCTCCTGGTCAAACTGGATTGCCAGACAGAGAAGCGTGATTTGTCACTCCAGAGGACACATATCTACTGCTCTAGAGCAGGGTTCTCCAAACTTTCTAAACAAAGGGCCAGTTTACCATCCTTCAGACTTTAGGGGGGAAGGACCATGGCCATTGGGAGTAGAAAAGGTCCTGACCTCAGTTGGAAAAAACAATGCCCCATTTTTGGTGTCATTGGAAGGGATTGTGCCTCATCATTGTTGTCACTGGACCCCGTTGTTAGTGTCACTGGGAGAAATTGGGCCACATTGTTGTCAATGGGAGGAATTGTGCCCCTTCATTGGTGTCAGTGGGGGAAATTATGCCCCATTGTTGGTATCAGTGGATGAAATAGTGCCCCAGGGGCTGGATAAAAGCAAGCATAGGGCTGCATCTGGCCCTCGGGGTGCAGTTTGCAGACCATTGCTCTAGAGTTTGGTGGTAGCGTGCTTTACACCACTGCATCCGACGCTTTGCATTGCTTTTATAAACCTGTGGCCATAGAGGGGATGTAAGGCTTGAATGCAGCTGCTTGGCCATGTAAACCCATTCCATAAAGCTCTCTATGCACTGTTGTGCTAATCTGAAGACCACACAAAGTTTGGAGGTCTTTAGCCATTCTGCAGGCAGTTGGCGACTTCTACACGCTGTGCGCTTCAGAATGTCCTGACCCCACTCTGTCATTTTATGTGGCCTACCACTTCGTGGTTGAGTTGCTGTTGTTTCCAGTTGCTTCCACTTTGTTATAATACCATTAACAGTTGACCGTGCAATATTTAGTAGCAAGGAAATTTCACGGATGACTTATTAACCAGGTGGCAATCGCTGTACTACGCTTAAATTCACTGAACTCTTGAGAGAAACCCATTTCTTCACAAATGTAGAAGCAGTCTGCATGCCTAGGTGGTTGATTTTATACACTTGGGGGTGATTGGAATACCTGAATCCAATGATTTGGAGGGGTGTCCCAATACTTTTGACAATATAGTGTTATACAGTCATGGCCGAAATTGTTGGCACCCTTGATATTTCTCCAGGAAATCATGTATTTCTCACGAAACGTATTGCATTAACACATGTTTTGCTATACACATGTTTATTCCCTTTGTGTGTATTGGGACAAAACAAAAAAAGGGAGGAAAGAAAGCAAATTCGACATAATGTCACACAAACCTCCAAAAATGGGCTGGACAAAAGTATTGGCACCCTTTCACAACTGCGGATAAATAAGAATGTTACAAGCATGTGATGCTCCTGTAAACTCACCTGGGGCAAGTAACAGGTGTGGGCAATATAGAAATCACACCTGAAAGCAGATAAAAAGGAGAGACGTTCACTTAACCTTTGCATTGTGTGTCTGTCTGTGCCACACTAAGCATGGACAACAGAAAGAGGAGACGAGAACTGTCTGAGGACCTGAGAACCAAAATTGTGGCAAAATATCAACAATCTCAAGGTTACAAGTCCATCTCCAGAGAACTAGATTTGCCTTTGTCCACAGTGCGCAACATTATCAAGAAGTTTGCAACCCATGGCACTGTAGCTAATCTCCCTGGTCGTGGACGGATGAGGAAAATTGATGAAAGATTGCAACGCAGAATAGTCCGGATGGTGGATAAGCAGCCCCAAACATGTTCCAAAGACATTCAAGCTGTCCTGCAGGCTCAGGGAGCATCAGTGTCAGCGCGAACTATCCGTCGACATTTAAATGAAATGAAACGCTATGGCAGGAGACCCAGGAGGACCCCACTGCTGACACAGAGACATAAAAAAGCAAGACTACAGTTTGCCAAAATGTACTTGAGTAAGCCAAAAGCCTTCTGGGAAAACGTCTTGTGGACAGATGAGACCAAGATAGAGCTTTTCGGTAAAGCACATCATTCTACTGTTTACCGAAAACGGAATGAGGCCTACAAAGAACAAAACACAGTACCTACGGTAAAATATGGTGGAGGTTCAATGATGTTTTGGGGTTGTTTTGCTGCCTCTGGCACTGGGTGCCTTGACTGTGTGCAAGGCATCATGAAATCTGAGGATTACCAAAGGATTTTGGGTCGCACTGTAGGGCCCAGTGTCAGAAAGCTGGGTTTGCGTCCAAGATCCTGGGTCTTCCAGCAGGACAATGACCCCAAACATACGTCAAAAAGCACTCAGAAATGGATGGCAAAGAAGCGCTGGAGAGTTCTGAAGTGGCCAGCAATGAGCCCAGATCTAAATCCCATTGAACACCTGTGGAGAGATCTTAAAATTGCTGTTGGGAAAAGGTGTCCTTCCAATAAGAGAGACCTGGAGCTGTTTGCAAAGGAAGAGTGGTCCAAAATTCCGGGTGAGAGGTGTCAGAAGCTTATTGATGGTTATAGGAAGCGACTGATTTCAGTTATGTTTTCCAAAGGGTGTGCAACCAAATATTAAGTTAAGGGTGCCAATACTTTTGTCCAGCCCATTTTTGGGGTTTTGTGTGACATTATGTCATATTTGCTTTTCTGCCTCTGTTTTATATTTGTTCCAATACATACAAAGGGAATAAACATGTGTATAGCAAAACATGTGTTAATGCAATACCTTTTTTGTGTGAAATACTTGATTTTCAGGAAAAATATCAAGGGTGCCAACAATTTCGGCCATGACTGTATGTATGTGCAGACTTGGATAGAATAGCAGTGTGCTCGTGATTTCCTCAGCCTGTACCCTCCCTCTCCTCAGCATTTACTCACTGAAGGATGCAGGCTGTGAAGAAGAAGCTGTTCAATATCACTCCACCCAGGGACTAAGGCTGTGGAACAGAATTTTAATTTTATTATCGCAAATGCAGCTCCGGCTTGTGCGTGCCGATTTAGAAAAAAAGTCCCTCCATGCTGCAGCCTCGTGGGCCCCTCTTAGTGAACTGATTGGGAATATGTAGTAGAACACCTGGGAGTTGCGGGGAACCAGGGAAGAGTAAATAAACTGCCTGAAGCTTTTTATGCACAATACCTTATAAAACCTGATTTAAAGTGATGGGGCCCGAGTTCCCTACATGAACCCTGGTGGTACCCCTTTATAGGCGACCCTGACTCTTACAATTGTCCTCTCGGTAACCTCAACCATAACATTAATCCTCACGTATGTAAACGTAAACCCTTTGTTTGCATACGGACTTCTCGGGTTTTGGGGTCCTCTGAACCAAAAAATCAACAGCTCTATGCTGAAAGATACCAGCCCTGGGATCATGGCTCTGGATTTTAGGGTTCCATCTTATTCCTGCATAATGGGAAATCTCCTCTGGCATAGTGATAAGTTTAAAGAAAACATGGGGTGTTTCTTTGTATATTGCATCATTAATGTTTGGCTGCACATGGATACAATGCTTGCTTTCTTTAAACGTCTGCTGATTTACAAAATTTAATGTCTAAACCTTTTACTTTCCATTTGACCTTTTTGTAATTACAGAAAATTGAACCTATATTAAAGAAACTGATACAACTCATGGAGAAACAGGGCAAGTAAGTATAAGTTTCAAGTTAATAATGTGAACATCATTCTCAATAGTGTCTGGATACAAATGGTCAGCCCTTCTGTCTGCCAAAGTGGTTGAGGTCTTTGGGTTTTATATGGACATCTGGCATTGGAAGAAATGTGAATCTGAAGACATACAGCCTGGAAGTAGTGATTAACTATATGATATGGTGATTAAAACCAACCCATCAATTTAATTTTACTAATTTTTCTCCCCTGAAAAAAGTAAATTGGTGTATATATCTACATTTGAAACTGTGTACTGGAGGCAGTGTTTTGTTTCTGTTGAATGTATAATTTGCTTTTAAAATTAGAAGGCATGTTTATCATTTTAACATGTTCTAATTGTTACATATTTGCTGTGTTCTTAGGAACCCCAGTATCTGGTAAAAAAAATAAAAGCAGCTACAAAACTGTAGCTGCAGACTTGAAAAAAAACAGCCATGCACCTGTCCTAGGATCCAGCAGTGTCCTCAGTGTAGCTGGGTTTACTGTCTGCCTCGCTCCCCGGCATCTTAAGTGTGGGCACCTGGCTGCTATGACAACTTGCGGCTTCACAGCCAGGTGCCCACTGCGCATGCGCGAGCGGCGCTGCGTGTTGTGAATGGGTAAATGGTCCTGCAGTCCTCTGGGACCTGTCACGTGTCCCAGAAGACTGCATGAGGGGGAGGCGAACTTCCGTTCCTGATTGCCTAGGTGATCGCGCCACTAGTACTACCCATTTCTCTAAGTGGTCATGTTTTACCCCTTGGGTGTGCCTAACTGCCATTTTGTGCTTAAATGTTCCAACTCCACTGGCAAACATGTCTGACAGATGTTTGAGAGCACTCAGGCTGATTCACTTTGTGATGCCCACAGATTCTCTTGCAAGTTACCTGTTCTGCACCCAACTTAAAGCCCCCTTGGAAACTTTGGGCATGCCGGTAGCTGGCCTCGTTATCTTACAGTTTGTTTCAGCCCATGGAGGGGTTTTCGTCTTAGATTTTTTTGACCAATCATATCTGAGAGAGCTCCCTCTTCTTTGCTTTGTGGTTTGCCTTGCCTGCGGCATATTCTCCTTACTCTATGACTGATAACTTGTTTTCTACTAGGAAAATAGAGATCATAGTGATTCTCCACTCTTGGTGGACTTGTTGGTCTCGTGCCTAAGCAAGGCAACTGTAATTCCTGCCTAGGATGCTCCTTCTGTTAAGGCCCAAATGGAGAACAAGCTTTGGTCTTGACACAGTTCTCTTTGCAGTTGCATGCAGGGCCTGGTGCCTTGCTTCAAGAAGTTATTTTCCTTCTTCTGCAGAAGGTATCTTCTGAAGGGGGTCTTGTGTAAATGTTACAAGTTCCCCATCCGCTCTCACTCTAGACAGGGGGACCCCTATCTGCCATTGGACTCAGGTTTTGTACCTCCTATGTGCTTTGGTTTCCTATGTTGACCTCGAACAAGTCCTTCTTGATGCTGTGGGGAAAGACTTTGACCATAGACACAAGTCTGTCTGGCTGGGATTGTGTCCAGGGAATCTTGTTGGTACAGGGTCTGTGGTCAATGGTGAGATCCAGGATGAAATTGGATCATTGAAGTTATGAACAAATTACATGTGCCTGCCACACTGGAATACTTTTTCTGGAGAGACACCCTATTAGATTTCAATCAAACAATGCCACAACGGTGATATATGTGGCATAAGCATCAAGACAGCACAATAATACCAGCAGTGGCTCAGAAATAGACTTACAATCTTTGCCCGCCTGAAGATAACAGCCTTGTCAGTGGTCCACATTCAAGATATCTAGAAATGGCAGGTGGATTTTCTAAATTGTCAACATCTGCATGCGGGGCAACAGTCTATTTTGTCCTGAAGGCGTTCCAGCAGATTTATCTTTAGTGGAAAATGTCAGATGTGGACCAGATGCCCCCCCCCCCCCCTTTTTTGTCATCTGCAAGATAATTAGGTTAATCTCCATGTTCAGAAATCCCATGACAGAGGCAGCAAATTTCCTTGTTTCTCTTTAGTCACAGGTCTTTCAGTTCTTTAAGTACTTGCTCCCTTTCTTGAATCTTCTTTGCAGAAAAATTGAGCTGAAACACATCCTGGTCATTTTGATAACCCCGAATTGGTTACAGAGGCCTTGTTACTTAGTTCTCTTTTGTCTGCTTACAGATGGATTCTAACAGCTTCCTCTTCAACTGGAAACCCTGTCTCCAAGACTGATTTTTCTTCCTTCTTCATGGTCACTGGCATTGATTGTATAACTATTGAAGCCTTGGTTATTCACAACATGCCTTGGTATTGCTTTTACTAAGCAAGGTTTACCATAATACTTGTAAGGCTTAATTCAAGCAAAGTGAGAGTTGGGGGATATGTCCCTGTGCTTATTCAGTCAGCCAGGTTCTTTGTTTTCTCCAGTCTGGTGTTGATCAGAGATGAGCGCTGAGCACCATTTAAGGACAAATCTGAGCAATAGCTATTCTTTTTCACTGGCCTTTAGCAAAACATTCCCTGATTTTTATTCAAGAAGTTGTTCACATATTGCTCCCTGTGCAATGCCCCCTTGCTCTATGGGTTCAGAATCTGGTTCTGTTAGTCGTTCAGAAAACTTCTTTTGAGCCTATTCAGGATATTCCCTGACTGACTTTGGCCATCTTCACACTGGCATTTAAAGCAGGAGTTTGGGGCATGTTTTTACCTCTCCTGAAACTCCTAGTAAAGAAGTTTGCAATTGATAATATGGACAACACAGTACTGTTCATATTATCAAAACATTAAGCGTTGCTGCTCTTCAAAAATGATGCTTCATGCGGAGTTTGGAAGGAGTTGAAGCATCTCAACTCCTGTTCAAGTCTATGTTAACACACCTGTACAGTGGGGCAAAAAAGTATTTAGTCAGCCACCAATTGTGCAAGTTTTCCCACTTAAAAAGATGAGAGAGGCCTGTAATTGGCATCATAGGTAGACCTCAGCTATGAGAGACAAAATGAGAAAATAAATCCAGACAATCACATTGGCTGATTTGGAAAGAATTTATTTGCAAATTATGGTGGAAAATAAGTATTTGGTCACCTACAAACAAGCAAGATTTCTGGCTCTCACAGACCTGTACCTTCTTCTTTAAGAGGCTTCTCTGTCCTGCACTCATTACCTGTATCAATGGCACCTGTTTGAACTTGTTATCAGTATAAAAGACACCTGTCCACAACCTCAAACAGTCACACTCCAAACTCCACTATGGTGAAGACGAAAGAGCTGTCGAAGGACACCAGAAACAAAATTGTAGACCTGCACCAGGCTGGGAAGACTAAATCTGCAATAGGCAAGCAGCTTGGTGTGAACAAATCAACTGTGGGAGCAATAATTAGAAAATGGAAGACATACAAGACCACTGATAATCTCCGTCGATCTGGGGCACCACTCAAGATCTCACCCCGTGGGGTCAAAATGATCACAAGAACGGTGAGCAAAAATCCCAGGACCATACGGGGGGACCTAGTGAATGACCTGCAGAGAGCTGGGACCAACATAACAAAGGCTATCATCAGTAACACACTACGCCGCCAGGGACTCAGATCCTGCAGTGCCAGACGTGTCCCCTTGCTTAAGCCAGTACATGTCCGGGCCTGTCTGAAGTTTGGATTTGGATGATCCAGAAGAGGATTGGAAGAATGTCATATGGTCAGATGAAACCAAAATAGAACTGTTTGGTAGAAACACAACTCGTCGTGTTTGGAGGAGAGAGAATGCTGAGTTGCATCCAAAGAACACCATACCTACTATGAAGCATGGGGGTGGCAACATCATGCTTTGGGGCTGTTTCTCCGCAAATGGACCAGGATGACTGATCCATGTACAGGGCAGAATGAATGGGGCCATGTATCGTGAGATTGTGAGTGCAAACCTCCTTCCATCAGCAAGGGCATTGAAGATGAAACGTGGCTGGGTCTTCCAACATGACAATGATCCCAAACATACCGCCTGGGCAACGAAGGAGTGGCTTCATAACAAGCATTTCAAGGTCCTGGAGTGGCCTAGCCAGTCTCCAGATCTCAACCCCATTAAAAAACTTTGGAGGGAGTTGAAAGTCCGTGTTGCCCAGTGACAGGCCCAAAACATCACTGCTCTAGAGGAGATCTGCATGGAGGAATGGGCCAACATACCAGCAACAGTGTGTGCCAACCTTGTGAAGACTTACAGGAAACGTTTGACCTCTGTCATTGCCAACAAAGGATATATAACAAAGTATTGAGATGAACTTTTGATATTGACCAAATACTTATTTTCCACCATAATTTGCAAATACATTCTCTCCAAATCAGCCAATGTGATTGTCTGGATTTTTTTTCTCATTTTGTCTCTCATAGTTGAGGTCTACCTATGATGCCAATTACAAGCCTCTCTCATCTTTATAAGTGGGAGAACTTGCACAATTGGTGGCTGACTAAATACTTTTTTGCCCCACTGTATGTGTTAATGGCACATTTTCAGCATGTTAGGCATTGTTCACAGCAGCCATGAAAAAACCTAGGCATGTGGGGTTTGTTTTTAACTCTGGTCAAAGTCGCATAGGGCATATGGGCAGAGTTTTTAACTCACCTTTAAGGTACTTTAAACGCAATCAGTGTCAGTATTTTGAGCACGTTTGAACAAAGTAGTACTCCGACATCAGTCTTCCCTGTCGCCCAATGTTGTGTCTTCCTATTATTTGAATAAAAACATAGTATTTTTCTCCTTTTCACCAGCTTCAGTCAGTCCGAAGGCGATTGTCCTTCACTCACTTAAAGATGTCTACCTTTAATGCTACAGCTCCCTTAACCACTTCAAATCCGGACACTTACCCCCTTCCTGTCCAGGCCAATTTTCAGCTTTCAGCGCTATCACACTTTGACAATTGCACAGTCATGCAACACTGTACCCATATGAATTTTTTAGCATTTGTTTGAGACAGATAAAGCTTTATTTTGGAGGTATTTATTCACCACTGGGATTTTTATTTATTTTTTTGCTATATAATTGAAAAAGTCAAAACATTTTGAAAAAAAAAGTGTTTTTCTTATAAAAGTTTGCAAATAAATAATCTTTCTTCATAAATCTTGGCCAAAATTTATTCAGTTATCTTTTTAGTAAAAAAAAATAACCCAAATTAGTTTATAACCAAAAATTATAATTTTTTTAAATTTGTATTTTATTATTTTCACCATAGTGACACTGTACTACTTGTGGGGGGTTATGAAGATTTTTTTTTTGTCTTTTTTACACTGATTGCTTTTACACCCATAAAGGCTGTAAAAGCAATCATTTCTCCTTCTCTCTGGCTGCATTCTTGCAGCAATTGAGAAATACTGTGTGAGCTGTGATTGGTCACAGCTTGTCACATGGTACAAGGCTGTTGTGAATAGCCTTGTACCATGTGACCTCTGTGATCATTCACAGATTTCACACGTAGTAAGCAATGATGTCAGTGATCACATGATCGGGACCTCGCACAGAGGTCCCGTACAACAATCAGTGTTACACTGGGAGCGTGCACAAGCAGGGGGCGGGGAGGCCGTTTATAAACGGCCACCTGCCCCTGCACTGCCACCGTCCGGCCATTTATAAACAACGGCCAGACGGGAAGTGGTTAAGGAAGATGGATTATCTGTTGTCCTAGACAGTCCTGGTAAGGGTAGTTCATATTCACTACCATCTGTCCTTTTGTCCAGCAGACCATGGGGTTGATTTACTAAAACTGGAGTGCAAAATCTGAGAAACAGCTTACAGGTAGTTTTGTCAAAGCTTAATTGAACAAGCTGAAGTTAGAAGCCGATTGGTTGAAATGCACAGCTGCACCAGATTTTGCACTCTTCAGTTTTAGTAAAGCAACCCTCATATCTCAGGCTCTTCTTTTTCACATTTTACAAGTAGGCAAAACAATGTTTGACGTTGCTTTTTGTGATAAGAGGTTTCCAAGGGCACCCGAGTGATCACTTGTACTCCATTTTCTCAGGTAGCAAGTTTTTATCCCCCTTGATTGTTAGGGGAGTCTTTCTCCCCTCTTTTTGGGGTTGAAGTGCCACGTCCTCCGATTAACTACTTGGGAAAAGGAATTTTATGGTTTGCCAAAAAAATTTTTTCGCATCCATATTTAAAGAGAAAATTCAGTTCTGCTGGGAAAGGCCGTAAGGCAATTACATGTTCAGAAAGGGGGAAATATGGAAAGTTCTGTACACAAAATACTGTTGCCATTGTTTCAGAGAAGGATATTTTAAACTTTTTTTTTTTTTTGGCCAGGCATGGAATAGCATCACTGCCTGTGGAAAAAATGTAAAGGGAAATTTTAATAAATTACAAAACGGCATTTCTAGCTGTGTTGCTAATGTTGCCATTTATTAATGTACCTGTCTCCTCCCATTGTTAGATGTATTGCACTTACAGTAACTTCAAGTGAAATATTTTGAGGCCACACAGGACCTCTTCCATGCAGAGCTACATAACATGCCTGACAAAGAGGTCCCTCAAGACCTGTAAACATTGCACTTGTTGTAGAGGGATAGCTTTAATAAACATTTGGACTCTTGATTATGGATCCATGGTGTGCTGGCAACATATGGTCTTGTCAATGCTGATTCCAGTTGACCTTTTGGCAGTTACTCCATGTTATGCTAAGGAACACATGCAATCAGAATATATTGCGTTTAGGTTTTTTTAAAGTATCTTATCGTAGACTGAACTCCTGTTGCAGAGAGTGTCTAAGTTGACTACAAGCTGTTAGCAGATTTCTAGGACAGGCAAAGTTCTGTACAGTACACAAAATACTGTAGCTTGCAGTATCCTCTTCAAGGGTGGCGTATTACATGTAGGAAAGTCTTGAAGTTTTTTTTCTTTTTTTAAATGCTCTGTTTTTAAAGGAAACCAAAACACCGAGAGATTGAGCTTGACATTGGTGTTCTCGTGGAACCTCTGAAAATACTAGTTGACTGTTTCCTTCTGCCTTCATTATTATCAGCGCAAAGTCATTGAGCTGAAATAATAGAATTTCCTGATTCAAACCCTCACTAGTATCCAAATGTCATGGACTGTGAGGCAACAATCCCAGTGTAAGCTCTACTTGGATCCATAGTCAGTGATTACACAGAGCTGACTGTTTGGCTCCATGTGATAGACAGAGCAATCCACCAGCATCTGAATGTCAGGTGACAGGAAAGACCACAATCTTCTGTATATCTGGAAATATTTCTTATATCTTAATCATACAATACAGGATACTGGCGTGATATTCATAGACCTTGGGTTAAAGGCTTCTACGTTCAGGTTATTGGACACTGGCAAACCTTTTGGATATGTACCCCTATACCTCTCTCCTACTTTGTGAGACCTCAGTTTTTTCTAGGGTCCTGTAGGAAAAGGACCTCTTCTCCCATATGGAGAAGTTTCTATGTTTACTAGTTTATATTTAGGTGTTACATCACACCTTATGTTGTGTTGTAACCACCAACTTCCTCCTAGAGCCCTTCTAAAGTACTCAGGCACTTCCTTCCACTCTTTTGCCACAAGGACTTCACTGCAGGGCAGTTAACACCTGGGTTGCTGTGTCCTCCTCTGGACATGCTTACTCTTTTTCTACAACCTACTTCATGAGTACCCCACAGGAAAATGCCCTCCATGATCTCAATGATGGAAACCAGGAAAGAATCACGGCAAAAGCTCATGCAAAAATTCGCTCTGCTGATGGCCTGCAAAGCACTCTAACCTCTCAAGCTCACAATGCTTCCTTTGCACTGGAGCTGGCCCCAGTTTCCATGCAGTGGAGTCTTTTGGTTCATTTGCTTTATACAACCATTTCTGGTGTCAGATCCACTTCAAATGCATCATTCTGACATCCCTGGCTCAATTTCCAATCCAAGAGGACAGTTGTTATGGGGAAATGTGTTGGGTGGAGTTGAGGCAGTGACGTCAGCACATATGAGCAAGCTGGAAGGTCCTGTGGCTTCTTCATGTTTGTGAACACCACTTGAGTTTGTAAGTGCAATTCTTTTATAATAAACAATTTAAGATGGTACATGTTACACTATGAGCATAACTTATTCCTTCGTGGATGAGTGCCCATAGCGAAACTGAGTGGAGCACATAGTCCTGTGAGGGGACACTGCTGCTGTTTTTTTATTAATGGAGGACCTGAAGCACTGGTGATATGAACACCTGGCTTTGACAGCCTTCTCAAAGCGCAGTTGATCTGTATTTGATTAGAGATCAATTCAGTCTGGTAAGAAGCTTATCTGTTTGGGTGATATATGCACAAGCACTGAAGCATACAAGCACTTTGCACTTTCTCAAGAGCACCTGGGTGGACTTTATTTGATATATTTAGATTATTATTTTCAAGGATTAAATGAGCAATGTGCACTTTCATTAGATGTCTGATAATCGCTTAGTGGGAACCATTCATGATTATGTGCAATAACAACCCACACCAAATAATACCATATAAAAATGCAACTGCTATCTCTTATCTTAAAGAGCTTAATAAACATTTACAACCATCAGTGCTTGCTACCTCTTATCAATATTTGCACATATCATGTAATATAAATGTGTTCATTCAAAAAACTTCTTGATCTGGTTTATTATTTGGCTTCTGAGGACATTACGTATTGATGATGAAACGCGTCAAGCGGAACTTCTGGTGCTTGAATTCTGGTCTAGCTTGGAATGCATGGCGATGTCAGAATGATTGGAAGAGAGATTGTCCCATGTTTACTTTTTCTATGGGCAAAATTTGATATGCAAGACAATTTTTATAATAAACAAACACGTTTCACATTATATTCCAGGATTGTAAGCTCGAAAGAGCAGGGCCCTTAAACCCCTCGTGTTTTGTTTTGGTACTGTATTGTCTCATGTACTGTCCCCCACTATATTGTACAGCGCTGAGCAAACCTTTTAGCGCTATATAAATACTGTATAATAATAATAATAATTATGAGAGGATTCCTCTTCTCTTTTTTGGATGACCTGCCATTTGAGCCATTGAAGTGTTGTCCAGCCAGCTGGTGAGGAGGTGACAGCAGTACAAGGTGCCCAATAGATCTAACCAGGTTTTTTGTTGACCACAAAGCGCAATGTGACTTTTCTTGTTATGTAACAAGAGGGTAATTGCAGAGTGTTTACAATCACACGTAGTGGAATAGTAACGAGTATTATCAGTGGATATAAGCACTTTCTTCACATTCTATGGACTTTCTTTATATATTTAAAGTTGGATTCTGAGGAGCACAAATTCTTTGGACTGCAGTTGTAGATCAATAAGTTTTTTGAATGAGCACATTTATGTTACATGATATGTGTACATATTGATAAAGTAGCAAGTGCTATCGATTGTATATGTTTATCATGTTTATCATGATTGTTTATTGTACAATATAGATTATTGTTGGGTAATATTAAGTTTCATATGCACTTTAATTTGCTCACTTTGAACACTTTTTTGTGGATTTTCATATTAACCAGATGGTTGTATGAATTTTAAAGAGACAGCGTGCTTGTTTATTTCACTTCCCTGTTATAAAACCAGTCTCTGCATCTGGTTTTAGCTTTATTGCAGGCACACAACACCGATCTGACCAAGGCTGATTTCTCTGCAACTATGTCAGAATTGCCTTAATTTAGCCATCATTGCCAAAAGGCCAAAAGCATCAGGCTTCTTCTCCATCTCCACTTTCTCCAGCTAAGTCAGAAGTGGGAGTACCTTAGAGGAGGTAGACATGGGAAATTAAGAAGACACAGATGTGGTGTAGGAAGATGCCACAGAAGATTCATCACCCCCAGCCTCTTATACAACCAAAAATGTTTTATGCAACGTGCTTGTGAGTGTAGATATGCTTACTTCTGCCGTGCATAAAAGCCTCAGTAAACTCAGTTGATTCTTCAGTCTTGCCAGGCCCCTGTGGGTAATAAAGGACCCGCAAACACGTTTCACCTCTCAACTTATGCTTCTGTACAGCCAAGCAAGGGACTCCCTAGCTTGGTGAATTGGCACTCCAACATTCAAAGTCCTTTTTCCACCTTCATGGAGAGTGATGATAACAGATGCCAGCCTAACAGGCTGGGGTGGTGTTTTTCATTTTCTCACAAATCAGAGAACCTGGTAACCCAGAGAAGCAAACCTCCCTATCAACATCTTAGAGCTCAAAGCAATAAAATTGGCTCTGCACCACTGGGCCCCCCTTTTGAGGAACACTCAAGCAGGGAGCAATCAGTCAGTGCTATGACACTGGTCTATATTAGTCATCAGGGGAAAACCAGAAGTCAGGCAGCTTTGAAGGAAGCAAGTCTGATTATCTCCTGGATGGAATAACACTGCCCGGCAATCTCTTGTTCCCATGCCATGGAGTACAGAATTGAAAAACAAATTTCCTCAGCCTAGATGGGCCATCCTGGTTTCCAGGTTCAACAGCAATTTTCCCCCAATTTGTGGCCAGTACCAAGGATCCTCTAGCACTAGTATATGATTCTCTGGTAATCCCATGGGCTCTGTTCAGGTAAAAATGTGCTTTCCCTCCAGTATGGATTTTTCCTTGACTGCGTTGCAAGGTAGAGGAAGAGAAGATTCTTAGAGCGATTCTCTTATCAGTCACTGGTGTGAGCAACATGGCTATTGAAGCGAAGGTCTTGAAGGACAGGAGTGTATCTGACTGTCTTTCTTACATTACTCAAGGCCAGAAAATTCACTTCAAGAACTACTTCTAGCTTAAAGCTACTTCAAGCCAAAGACACTTCAAGCCACTGCTACCCTATTTAGAGATCCTTTTTTGCCTGGTGTGAGCACAGGCATTTCAACCCCAGAGTCTATTTGTTACCTCGTATTTTAGATTCTCTGCAGTCAAGGCTTGACCAAAACATGGCTCAAAGTACTCTTAAGGAAAAGGTTTCAGCCTTGTCCATTGTATTCCAAAAGCCCTGGGCTTCTCTATCTCTTGTAAAAACCTTTGTTCAAGATATCTCATGGATAAGCCGCCCCCCCCATCACAGCATCTTGTGCTTATTTGGGATCTCAGTCTTGTCCTCTGTATCCTGTTGTCATCCGGGTCACCAGAACTAGTGTATCGCTTGGAAGATTTCCCCTCTTACTCTTCTAGGGGCAACCCAAAATTTGGGCTTTACTTGCACTTTTGATTATAATAGTAAATTTAACAGATAGAGAAGATGAAGTTCCTTAACGGGAGGCACAAACAGTATTAAAAACATGACAGATATTCTAATAGCACACCACTCTATTGAAAACTAAAAAAATACATTTGGTTACTCTTTAATGAAGTTTGGATGTAGCCAGACTGTAAAAGCAAACTTTTTTTTTTTTTCCTCTGTCAACAGGGTCTCGTAAGGGACTTCTGAGTCCACTATTGCCAGGGGGATAAGACAACTTATTTTCCTAGCCTTTACTCTAAATGATATAGTACCAGTACGCTTACCTACTCACTCAACTAGATATATGGGGGTTTCTTGGACATTCCTCCATCAGGTGTTTGTTGTTCAACTTCATAAGGCTGTCTTCACACATTCTTCATGTTTTACCAGGTTAATGTTCAGGCCTCTGCAGCTTTTGTCCACAAGGTTCTTTCAGTAGCACTCTAAGTTGGGTCTTTGACCATTTTTTTTTTGGGGGGGGGGGCTATTATCTACTGGCAGGGTTTTGTTTGCCTTGCTGTTGCCTAAACTTCTGATTCATTGCTTAGGGACACCCCAGTATCTGAGTATCCAGACTGTGACCTGCCTGTATGATTAAGATACAATTCATATTTAATTACCTGTACATTCTATATTTTGAAGCACAGTACATGGCACAGGCTACCTTCCCCTCTGTCCCTGTGCTGCTCTGCATTTCCTGCTAAAAAACTGCGGTCTTGTGGCATGGGATAGGGTTATAGTGGTATGTCTAAGGGGATGTGTTCAAAAGCTTTGCCAGTGTTCATTCACCTAAAGAAGATTATAATCCATGGTCTCTGAATATCCAGTCTGTGTCGTGTACTGTACTCCAAGATACAGAATTTACAGGTAAGTTGAGTTTTTTTTCCCCTTCCAGGTAATCAAACACAGTGGGGGAGAGCAAAAAAGTGCTTGCGTACTAGACTTTCAAGTGAGTGTGTTGCTTTGTTTTCCGTAGGCAAAACACAGGTTTACTTAAAAACATCTCAGGCGCAATAGGCAATTTTGCACACTATCATTTTGTATTCTTTATCAGACCTAGTAGGTGGATACTCTAGATTCATATTCATATTTTATTATGTCTCTTTGCTCACTGTTGTTTACAAAGCTTAACATGCTACTAAACCCACAACGGTAAAATCAAGTCTGTATATGCAGTAAAGCATGCTTTTTAACCTCACTGTGGAGCCTAAAGGGTTAATCCTCTGCATTGTGTAAAATGGTGGTTTGATCCTTTCTTCTCTGCCCCTCCTCTTGTTGAAATGACCACCTGAATCCATAGTCATATGCACATGCTCAGTTTGGTGTGTATTGCTAGAGGGGTTTTTTTTTTTTTTTTTTGGGAGAGTGCATGTGATCAGCACAGGACCAATCAGCGCTGTCCAAACAGAGGGTCGGGACTTTCATATCCTCCTAGTGTAGAAAGAAAACTCCTCCTACAAGCTTTAACCAGTGCTGAAGTCACTGCTGATGAGAAAAGGTATTTAGTAGTTTACTAAAACAATTGCGTTTCCGTTTTGTGTGTACTGTGGGAGACCAGATATAGTGAATGCAGGGTCCTGGGTTTAGTATCACTTTAAGAACTTAAGCTGAAATTTCCATGCATTATAGAACTATGAAATGTCAATTTCTATGAACTAAAAAAACTAAAATAAAACTGACTTACAACAATTATAGCTTATCTTTTAAGCTGAATGCTAGGCAAACAGGTAAACAAACATACGGAAGAAATGCATGAAGAATAGCTGTTTTACTTGCCAAATAATTTGCATTTCTGTCCATGTAGTCCTGAGATTTACACAGCCTTGCCACACAGCCTCTTCTATCTGGCAGCACAGAAGACCTATTTTTTCTCTAATGCAGTTAAAGTGGAGTTCCAGCTGAAAAAAAAAAAGGCAGCAGCTACAAAAACTGTAGCTACTGACTTTTAAAATACAGACACTTACCTGTCCCTCAGTCCAGCAGTGTCCTCACCACTGCTGGTGTCACTGGCCGTCTTCTCTCCCTGGCACCGGCATCTTTAGTGTAGGTACCTGGCTGTGACAGCTTGCGTCTTCACAGCTGGCTGCCCACTGCGCTTGCGGAGAAGCGCTGCACTTTGTGAATGGCCTCGTGGTCTTCAGGACCTGTCACGTGTCCCATAAGACTACGGGCAGGGAGCGAGGGGGGACGAATTCCACTTCCGATCGCCTAGGTGATCGCACAGAATTGGGAGCGGGTACCTGTCAAATTTGGGTACCTGCTCCCCAAAGGTGCCAGTCCTTAATGGGGAGCGGGGGACAAAGCATTAAAGTGGAACTTCCCCTTTTAGGTGGAACTCCGCTTTAACTAATACAAATAGGTTGGTCCCTCATGCAACCTGTGATTGGGCAATAAGGTAGAAGCAGCAGAGCGATGAGCTCATCTCTCTGTCACTCTTCTCTCTCATCCTATCAGCAGGTTAATTTTTAGCACATGAGCACTGCAGCATACTTGATTGGTTTGGTGTGCTGCTTCTCCCTTCTCAGTCTTATTTTTGCTGTACAGAGGGTTGATGGAGGCTGATACGAATTTAAACTCAGGTACTCACACTGCTTGTATTTTAAAAATACATTTAATAAGAATTAATGAATACAGAGCTACATGAATTTGTGGCTTTTATATCTGCATGTTCAGTGCTATTGAGAGGGATCACTGATGGTATATTGACCTTTTCTGGCTCCAGTTGCTGTATCCAAGCAACTTATATTCCTATAGTAGTTTTTGCTATAACATCTAATATCCTTTTAAACTGCTATGTAGAATATATTATCCTCTATCTCCCCTAACTCTTTCAACCATTCCTTGTCATTATCTGCAGACCTCCCAATGCTGATGCATTTCAAATGTGTTGCAAAGCTAGCCTAGACCTGCACAATGTGATCTGTTTTACCTCATCACTGAAGAATCAATATCAGCTCCCAGCTCTTTCAGCCAAAATCATCTTAACGCTGTTACGCATGTCAGGCTTACCGGTGAGTACAGACTGTAATACATAGTAAATTCTAAGGATATTACCTAAGAAATCCATTAACACCCAACTTAACTTTCAGTTTAAATCTGCTAAATATATTCCAGGTGCATCATAAGAAAAAGTGTGCAGTCTATGCATTTTCTTTAGATAGCAGCCACAACCTGGGTTGAAAAGCCAGTCTCCTTCCAACATGCTGTAGAGAAGGACTCTTGCTCTTTGTGTGAAAGCAGTGGTGTCTCTGCAGCATTTTGACATGCTGCTTGCTAAGTCACACCTGTAGCTTTGCAATCAGCAAATCTCATGCTTCCTGCTGATATTACGAGCTCTGGCTAAGTGCTAGACCTTTGCTTCTACACAGAGAACAAGGGGGGGTTCTACAGAATGTTGCTATGTGGCAGGCTTTTTCACTGAGGCTGTTGATGCTTTTAGGGCTACTTTCACACTGAGTTTTTGAAGCGTTTTTGCATCTGAAAAGCTCAAGAAAAATGCTTCCCTATGTATGTGAATGCATATCTATGTATGTTTTCACACTGAGGTGTTCCGCTTGCGGTGCAGTGTAAAAATTCCAGCTTGCAGCATCTGAGGCATGTTTAAGGAGTTAAAAAAAAAAACGCCCCAAAAATACCTATTCCCACTGAAATCAATGGAAAACGCCTGAAAAGCGACTCAAAACGGTTGAAAAGCTCCTCAAAAACGCCTCTGAGAATCTGAGAAGTGTTTTTGGTGCAGTTTTTAAGTCACGTGTCCTTTAAAAACGCTCAGCGCAGCAAAAGCACGGTAAAAAGCCTATGTGCTTTTGCGGTGGATCAGTGTGAAAGTAGGATCTGCTGCAAAAACACGTAGGCGGTTTTGCTGCGCTTTCTGTGCTTTTTTAAAGACCTTGTGACTGCACCAAAAATGCTTCTCAGAGGTGTTTCTGAGGCGCTTTTCAGGCTTTTTGCTTTATTTTTGCAGCAGGTCAATGTGAAGGTAGCCCGAGGCTTCCTTCACACTGATCCGCCACAAAAACACAGCAAAAACGCATAGACGTTTTTACCGTGCTTCTGCTGCACTTTCTGAGCATTTTTAAAGGACACGTGACCTAAAAAATGCACCAAAAACACTTCTCAGTATTTCAGAGGGAAGAGGCATTTTTGAGGTGTTTTTTTTTAACTCGCCAAAAATGCCCCAAAGATGCTGCAAGCAGTGTTGCCCTGAAATGAAAATTCTGGTACCGAAAACAAAAATTCAAAATGAATATATATTTTTTTAAACTGCGGTACTTAAAAATCTCCATGGGTGATGCTTTAAAAATTTCTGCAGGTTAGCAGTGCAAAGTTAGAGGAAATCAAGTGCGAGAATTATTGCTCTTGCTCCGATGTTTGTGGCGATACCTCACGTGTGTGGTTTGAACACCATTTACATTTGTTGGCATGGCCTACGTATGCTTTCACCACTATGTGTGAGCGCGGGGGGCCGGGGGCACTTTAAACTTTTTTTTTATTATTTATTTAATGTTTTTATTTTTATTTTTTGTTTTTTTGCACTGTCCCTTTAAAAAAATTTTAATCACTTTATCACAAGGAATGCATGCATCCCTTGTGATAGAAATAATTAGTGAAAGGTCCTGTTTATGGAGAGATATGGGGTCAATAAGACCCTATAGCTCTCCTCTGCAATGTAAAGCATTGGATCAAAAATAATCAAGGTGAAAGTAATCAAAATCAATTTAAACTGCACATTTATGTGGGCCTTAAGCTACTTTCACACTGATCCACCACAAAAACACATAGGCATTTTTTCTGCGCTTTGAGCGTTCTTAAAGGACACGTCACTTAAAAACTGCACCAAAAATGCTTCTCAGAGGCTCTTTTCAGGCTTTTTTTCTTGAGCTTTTCAAGTGCTTTTTTTTTCCTTTGTTAAATTTTGCAATACAAAAGGGTACAACCGCCCAATATAATTAACATACACAGATATCGTAAATCACTTTTATAGTTTCTTACATATCACCCACTCCCCTCCCACCCCACACTCCCCTCCCAAATTACCTCGGTCCATCTCTGAATTTACTTAAATAACTTAAATTAACTCCTCTAGTATGTATCTATCCTTATCTGTATCCTTTTCCCTTTCTCACCTATTTTCACTATTCATGTTCTTTGTCATGTTTATTTTTTTTTTTTTTCCTCTTAATTCCCGATCCATTCCAAATATCGCTTAGATGTTTTAAATTCTATCCAACAGCCCCACACCTTCTCAAGTTCTTCCTTTTTTATCTTCTACCACATGACACAGCTCCTCCATCCTGAAAATATTTTCCACTCTATTTAACCAATCCTTAATTCTGGGTGGCTCCGACAGAACTTAGGGATCAGGCTCTTGGTGGTGTTAATTAGATGATATAATATCCTATTTTTACTATTAGTAGCTACAGACTCCAAATAAAATAAACACATCCCCGGGTCTATTTGTATAATATTCCCACTGATTTCCTGAATGCCATGAATTGTTTCCTTCCAAAACTCTTGTATTTTCAGGCAATTCCATCAAATGTGTGCCATTGTACCTTTTTTACCACAACCTCTACAACATAAAGGTGAAGCATCAACTTGCTGCTTATGCGCCATACTTTGTGTAATATACCATCTCATCACACATTTATAATTAATTTCTACTGTGTCCATATCTATTACCTGATATGTAAAATTAAATATTTTGTTCCATTGTTGTACCTCTAATTTTGTTCCTACCTCCCTTCCCCATTTTCCCGAAAACCCGGGAAGATCTACTCCCTCCTTATCTAGAAGGATCTTTATATTCTAGAAGTAATATGTTTCGGAGCTATGTTAACATTCATCAATTTTTCAAATGGATACATAGCCTCCACAATCCTCAATGGATGGAGCAGCGATGAAACAAAATGTCTTAACCACTTCCCGTCTGGCCCATGTATATAAACGGCCAGACGGGAGCAGTGCAGGGGCGGGTGGCCGTTTATAAATGTCCTCCCCGCTTCCCTGCTTGTGTGCGCTCCCTAGGAGCGCGCAGCACTGCGATCTGATGCCTGCTGTGTCCGGAGGACACAGCGGAACACCGATCGTTGTTAGGGACCTCTGTATGAGGTCCCGATCATGTGATCACTGATTGGCCAATCCGTGATCACATGAATAGTAGTAAGCAAGATGTCACTTCTGACATCATTACTTACTACGTGTGAAATCTGTGAATGATCACAGAGGTCACATGGTACAATGCTATTCACAACAGCCTTGTATCATGTGACAAGCTGTGACCAATCACAGCTCACACAGTATTTCTCAATGGCTGCAAGAATGCAGCCAGAGAGAAGGAGAAATCATTGCTTTTACAGCCTTTGTGTGTAAAAGCAGTCTGTGTAAAAAAAAAAAAAAATCTTCATCACCCCCCACAAGTAGTACAGTGTCATTATGGTGACACTGTACTGCTAGGGTGACAGTATGTTTAAAAAAAACCCCCATAAATCATAATATAAAAAAAAAAAATTAAATTAAAAAACAAATTTAGAAAAATTATAATTTTTGGTTATAAACTAATTTGGGTTATTTTTTTTTACTAAAAAGATAACTGAATAAATTTTGGCCAAGATCTATGAGAAAAGATTATTTATTTGCAAAATGTTATAAGAAAAACACTTTTTTTTCAAAATTGTTGGACTTTTTCATTTATAGAGCAAAAAAATTTAAATCCCAGTGGTGGATAAATACCACCAAAATAAAGTTTTATCTGTCTCAAAAAAATGCTGAAAAAATCATATGGGTACAGTGCTGCATGACCGTGCAATTGTCATTCATAATGTGATAGCGCTGAAAGCTGAAAATTGACCTGGACAGGAAGGGGGTGAAAGTATCCAGACTTGAAGTGGTTCATTGCCCATACCTCCACTCATCTAATGTGACAAATAAATAACTTTTCTCCCTTAACTCTTGGTACTTGTATAACTTCCCCTTGATCAAATATCCTTCAAATGTGCATTTTTATATTTAATCCATTTACCAAAAATGATATCTTTTTCTAGGGGGAAATACTCCGTGCCCTTTAAAGGGATCAATACTGAATTATATTCCCATCCTTTTTGCTTATACATTCTATCCCAAACTCTTAGTACTATTGTTGTGAGGAAATTCATACCTTCATCTAACAAACAAAATTTATGTGGTATCCATACTATCTTCCCTAATGGTGCCTTACTTAGTGTTCTTTCCATATTTATCCACCCTTTTGCTTGTGAATTAAATGTCCAATCAACTATTTGTGATAATAAAACCGCTAGATAATATTTTCTAAAATTAGGCAGCCCCATTCCCCCATTCTTTTTTACCCTACACAGAACCTCATGTCTGATTTTTGGTTTCTTATTTGCCCATATAAACCTGAGTATCAACTTCATTATTACCTTGAAAAAAGACCCTGGCAAATTTATTGGGAGCATGTGGAACTTACATAGAATTTTTTGAACTATCACTACTTTTACCAAGTTTATACGACCTAACCAGGAAACGCCCCCCTTTGAAAGTCTCCTCAATTCCTGTCCCAAGTTAGCCTGAAGTTTCTTGTGTCTGTATTCTTACCTCCTTGCTGCAGTGCTGTTCCTGGTCCCTTTCCCATGTGTGTTTGTCTGTGCTCACCTATGGGCGTCGTCTGCTGTTATCTGGGTTTTATTTCCTTCCCTTCCATCACTTCCTGGCTTGCCTCCTTGTTAGCATGTCTTATATAGGCAGGCAATCTCCTGTATCCTGCATTGGCTACTTGTGTACTGACCCTGGCTTTGTTCTCTGACTGTGCTTGTTTTCCGCCTTTCCTGAGCTCGGCTTTCCATTTGTCTCCTCCCATTGTATTCTGCTCCTGTGAGCGGTCTCCTCATCCTCAGCTGGGCATACCCGGGGGCTGTAACCTGGTCCCAGCTTGCTGCAAGTCCATCCCCACCATCAGGGGCTCTGGTGAAGAAGCAGGCTGGGGCTTAGACTCCGCGCCCTGAGGAACCCCAAGTTGACGATCTACAAAGGCTCACTACCACAGTTGCTGACAACTCCTCTTTTAATTCATTTATTAAGGGGACATAATTTGCCTGAAATTAACTTTATATTGCAGGTGCTAGTTTTATTCCCAATTAACTTATCTCTTTATCCTTCCACGTGAATGGAAACTCCTTTTGAAGGCTCAACATCTCTTGTTTTGGGATGTTAATATTTAGGATCTCTGATTTTGCTGGATTTATTTTCAAATTTGACAGCTCTCCATATTGTTTTAAGAGTCTCATTAGACTGGGTAGTGTTATTCTAGGATTTACTATATAAAATAACATCTGCATATGCTGCCACCTTGTGCTCCACCTCCCCCATCTTTATTTCTGCTATACGCTGCACTCTGTCTAACCTTTGCTAGAATAGGTTCTAATGATAACACAAACAACATAGGGGATATCGGGCATCTCTGTCATGTACCATTATACATTTTGAAAGACTGGGAAAGCGATCCGTTAACCTTCACCTCTGACGTGGGACCATTATAAAGCCCTTTTATCCAATTAACCATTTTGGGCCCTTATTCCCAGAATTTTTAACATATCAAACATAAATACCCTGTCCACCCTATCGAATGCCTTCTCGGCATCTAACGATAGGAATAATGTTGCCTGCTTCTCACTCTTTACTTTTTGCAATAAGAGCAATGACCATACACCATTGTTCCTTCCCTCTCTTCCAGGGATGAATCCCACCTGATCCAGATGTATCCATTCCTGCATCAGCCCCTTCATTCTCGCTGCCAGGACCTTAGCATATAGTTTTGTATCGGCGTTTAATAAGGATATGGGCCTGTAATTCTCGCACCGTGTACCTTGAGTATGATAGTTATATGTGCTTGTAATGATTCTTCTCTCATTTGCATTCCTTCAACTATTGCATTCATATACGCGCACATTTTAGGGACCAGAAGGTCTCTAAATTTTATAAAATAACCTACAGTGAATCCATCCGGCCCTGGGCTCTTTCCTGAGGCCGAACTTTTCAAGGCCATGTTAACTTCCTCCGGGGTTATAGTTCTTTCTAGACCTAATAATTTATCTTCTGCTATTCTAGGTATCTCCAGTAGTAGGTATCTTTTAAGTATTTCTGTCTTTCTCTTCTTCTCATCTTCCGTTTCTTTTTGGATTCTGGAACTTACTTTATAAAGCCTACTATAATATTCTTGGAACCTATTAGCAATATCAGAGGTGGAATACACTAGATCTCCTTTATCAGTTTGTATTTGTCTATAAAATGTTTTGCTTTCTTTTCCTTTAACTTCCTCATTAAATATTTTCCAGGTCTATTCCCCCACTGATATCTTTCCTTAGATACCCTATTAAATATCCTCCTCACCTCCTGTTCCATAAGATCATTTAGTTCTTTTAAGGATTATTTTCCGGAATATATCCATACCTTTATTCTTTTTATGCAACTGTTTTAAACTATGTACTTTCTTCATCACCCTCTTTATTTTTTTTCCCCCGTTCTCTCTTTTTCCTTGCCTCTATTGCTAACAGTAATCCCCTTATATATGCCTTATGGGCTTCCCACACTGTGGCTGCCATAACCTCCTAGGTCTCATTGAGCTCAAAATATTGTTTGATTTCCTGCTTCAACTTTTTCACCATTTCCAGGTCTTGTATAAGCGTCGCATTTAATCTCCAAAAGTTTGTGCTACCCTGCTCTACACCAGTCTGAAGTCTCGCTGTGATGGGAACATGGTCAGAGCTAGCTGTAACCTCTATTTTGGAACTTGCCAACAACTCCAACTGTCTATGTTCTATCAATATATAATCCAACCTTGAATACATTCAGTGTACAGAAGAGAAGAAGGTATAATACCTTTCTCTTGGGTGTTTTACTCTCCAAGTATCGGCTAATTGGCGCTTTTTTTTAATGCAAAAACATTTCAAAAACTCCTCAGTGTGAAAGTAGCCTAAATCAATTTAAACTGCACATTTATGTGGGCCTTTAAAACCCAGCTTAAATTTTGTGTTTCTGACCTAGGTGCAATGGCATCAAAACAAACTCTAGGTCCCTTAGCTAGGGACCCCCTGTAATAGTGAGATACCAAGTGGCAAGGATCCCGTTTCCTTTGGTTTTTAATGTTTGTTCACACTTGCGTCCGTATCCCATTTTTAAACAGCATTTATGCGGCATTTTTAAAGCTTCATAACTGCCCTTAAATGCCTGCCATGAAAATTACAGTAGTGGTAGCGTTGTCTTGTGATGCGTTAAAAATCAAGCAGTATCTCGCTTTCAAGAAGCATCCACATTTGTCAGCTGCCTCCATTGATTTAAATGGCAATGCACTGTAAGCTGAGGATGCACAGAATTTCAGTGGCCGAAAAGTGTTCCTGCGGAAGTCACGTGACTGTGACGCAACGCGTAGGCACGAGGTGACGCACTTCTGGCGCGGACGCCATTTTACTACACCCATGCAAGTACACCCAGAACATGAGGTTCTAAATGCTTGTTTTTCCATGGTTACATTGTGAGTGCAAAATTTGGAAGGCTTTGCTCTATTCTGCATATATTAAAAGGTAATACACTATGGGAGGTTCTACTTATGTTTTCTACTGAGATATTGGGTTATACCACACCTGTATACCTGTAGAAGATTTCGCCACCATTACGTATATTCTTGAGGGGGAGATCGCTACAGGGAGAGGTGCGCAGTGACAGAGGAATCATGTACATGGAGAATCCAGTTTGGTGATCCTAAAGGTGTTTTGACTCTTTTGGGTCGAAGCAAGGAGGTGAGCGGGTATTTCAGCTATCTGTGGATATCCTTCCTTATTGTCACGTGGCATTTATTTTGGTTTTTCAACACAAGATATGTGTTTGGGTTGATATTTGTTGGGGGTATTTTCTTTTTGATATTAAGTGAGTGTACACATTTGATATAAGAAGTGTTTACCTGTATGTATGTGCGTTTTTCCTTGATTTGGAGTCGTTGTTTGGACAGTATTCACATATTAGTCCCATTTTGGACTATTCTATCCTATTGGTTTGAGTGTCCACCATCACCATAGATCCAATTTAGGATCAATTCACTCATATACCATACTCGGTGAGAGTATTGGTATACAAACCTAAGTTATTACCATCACTTTGGTGGATTACAATTCACTTTGTTCACAAAGGATCCCCAGAGGATCAGGTCACGTTTAGACACTTAACGTTTTTTCTGTGTCATTTTTTTTATCCCATGTGGATCAGGTCACATTTATGATATTTGCACTTTTTGTCCCTTTATATTTATCACATTTATCTATTTATATGAGTTTATGGAACATGATTTATTTATTTATTTGTTATTTGAGTAGCACTACATCATATTTTATTATCTCATTGAGCATTATTGTCAGTGGTAAAGCTTTTTGTGTCAGAAAAGTGTCATTTGACCATGCTGTCAAGTTTCCGTGCCTGCAAGTGACCATGGCTGTCTTTCCATGATCTTGAGCTGGAGCAAGCCAAGTGTCAAAGAGATCAAAGTATATGAATCTATCTTTCAGAGACTTCACAAAAATGCCTGCTATCACACCATAAACTAAATACGCTTCAAATCAGATCATTTCCTCTATATCACTTCCACTTTAAGCACTTCCCACTAGAAAAACAACACTTCTATGGGCATTTACCACGCATTCTTGATGCTGTTTCAACTCTTCAAAAACACAACAAAAACATATTAATACACTTCATAAATGCTATAGTTTCTTTAAGGAGCATTGGTGCATTCTTCATACTCAGCACACATGTGAACTAACCCTTATTTTTTTTTGCACCTGTACATAGTGTACAGTATATAGGCTTTGTTAATAAATTGCATGCGAGTTTCAGTACTAGTGTTTGCTGTGCCTGTTTCAAGTGTTCAAGTGAACTCATCCATGGAGTCATGCACACTCTTTTGCCGGGCTAATCTCTCAAAATACATAGGGGGAGATTTACTAAAACTAGTGCACTCAGAATCTGGTGCAGCCATGCATTGTAGCCAATCAGTTTCTAACTTCAGCTTTTTCAATTAAGCTTTGACATTGCAGCAACTCAAAATGGTACTCAGTAGTTTGTATGGCCCCCATGTGCTTGTATGCATGCTTGACAATGTCGGGGCATGCTCCTAATGAGACAATGTATGGTGTCCTGCGTTATTTCCTCCCAGATCTGGAAAAGGGCATCACTGAGCTCCTGGACAGTCTGAGGTGCAACCTGGCAGTGTCAGATGGACCAAAACATGATATCCCAGAGGTGTTCTATTGGATTTAGGTCAGGCGAGCATGGGGGCCATTCAATGGTATCAATTCCTTCATCCTCCAGGAACTTCCGGCATACTCTCACCACTTGAGGGCGGGCATTGTCGTTCACCAGGGGGAACCCAGGACCCACTGCACCAGCATAGGCAAGAAAAAGTAAGAAAATATGATCAGCGCAAGCACTAACACCAAGTACCCAAAAAATCCATAAAGTCCAATAAATTATAATGTAATATAAGTGGATTAAAGTAAAAAGGTCCACAGGGCACTTTGGGCAGGCTTCATATAGTGCTGTAGCAGGACTCTGTGTAATAAAAGGAAAAAAGAAGCACCTCTTAAGTGCAGAAGAACCACTTTAATAATTCACAAATGTAGAAACACTCTCACGTGGAAGAGGTAAAACAAGCATGTATGCGGTAAGTATCCAGTATGAGGAAAGGCTGTATGCAAATGTCTGACATCCACGTCTGCGCCCAGAACAAGCGTGGTGAAAAGATGAAGACGGAGGAGAAAGCCGGCAGGTATGTACGTTCTTCCTAAGATGGCGTCTGGAACGCATGCTGAGGCGCGATGTTGGCGTGATGACATCAGGGACCAGCATTCATTCGACGCGTTTCAGAGCATGTGCTGGCCTCTATTGGCGGAAGCGCGCTCCTTTGTCAAGATAAGAAGGCAAAGGCCGAAGACCGTCCTTTTATAGGCTAACTGAGGGAACATAATTGATGACAATCTGGACTACAATTATGCTATTAGCATAATTGTAGTCCAGATTGTCACCAGCATAGGGTCTGACAATGGGTCCAAGGATTTCATCCTGATACCTAATGGCAGTCAGGGTTCCATTGTCTAGCTTGTAAAGGTCTGTGTGTCTCTCCATGGATATGCCTCCCCAGACCTGCTGGAGGGCATTTTGTAGGGCTCTGGCAGTGCTTATCCTGTTCCTCCTTGCACAAAGGAGCAGATACCGGTCCTGCTGATGGGTTAAGGACCTTCTGCAACCCTGGTTAGCTCTCCTAGAGTAACTGCTTGTCTCCTGAAATCTCCTCCATGCTCTTGAGAATGTGCTGGGAGACACCGCAAACCTTCTGGCCATGGCACATATTGATGTGCCATCCTGGAGGATTTGGATTGCCTGTGCAACCCCTGTAGGGTCCAGGTATCACCTCATGCTACCAGTAGTGACAATGACCCTAGCCAAATGCAAAATTAGTAAAAAACAGTCAGAAAAGATGAGTAGGGAAAAAAATTTCAGTGGCCTCCTCCTGTAAAACCATTCCTGTGTTGGGGATCATCTCGTTGTTGCCCATCAAGTGCACCTGTTGTAAATTTCAGTAACACCAAAGCAGCTGAAACTGATTAACAACCCAGTCTGCTATTTAACTGACCAGATCAATATCCCAGGAGTTTAACTTGATGCTATACTCTGATTAATATAGTGTTCCATTAATTTTTTTAAGCAGTGTGTGTATATGTATGTGTGTACACACTATATTGCCAAAAGTATTGGGGCACCCCTTCAAAATCATTGGATTCAGGTGTTTCAGTCACCTCCATGGTCACAGGTGTATAAAATCAAGCACCTGAGCATGCAGACTGCTTCTACAAACATTTGTGAAAGAATGGGTCGCTCTCAGGAGCTCAGTGAATTCAAGTGTGGTACTGTGATAGGTTGCCACCTGTGCAATAAGTCCACCCGTGAAATTTTCTTGCTACTAAATATTCCACGGTCAACTGCTAGTGGTATTCTAACAAAGTGGAAGTAACTGGGAACAACAGCAACTCAACCACGAAGTGGTAGGCCACAAAACATGGCAGAGTGGGCTCAGTGCATGCTGAAGCACACTGTATGCAGAAGTCACCAACTGTCTGCAGAGTCAATAATTTTCGGGGGAGGGCTTATATTAGCGGTACGCCAAAAAGTACCACTAGGGCTTACTTTCGGGGTAGGTCTTATTTTCAGGGAAATGCGATATTTGTAAGCAACACAATTCAAGATCATATCCACCCAAAACTCTGCATTGTGATTATTGTTTTGCTACATTGTGCACAGCAGATGTGTGTACTTATCTGCATTTTATATACTGTATTACCTTTAAAACACTACATTTTTATATATTTTATTTTTACAGTGCTGCAGGGGATGAGTGACCTATAGAAATATATATCTGGTTTTTAAAGGGAGAAATACCCCAAATTGTGTTCTAGAGACATAAGATTTGATCCTGATATGTCACTGATATATTTAATGGCTAATATTAGCATTTAAAGTGTATGTATTATGCAGGTGTACCTTGCTTTGTCGAAGTATAATTTGTTTTAATTTCACTTAGCAACAGCAAACAGAAGATAAGTCAGAATCTAACTCACTACTGCCTGATCTGAAGAAAGTTTTAGAAGAAACATTATTGTTGACAAAAAAATGGCTGGAAGATGTCTATGGACATAAATTTAATTTTTATCAGTATGGAAAGCCCACATTTCAATCGGAGCTCAGGGTAAATGTTTTTTTTTTTTTTTTTTTTTTTGCATAGTTGAATAAGTGTTGGGTATCAGATTATGCAGTTTACAGCACAAGTAATTGTTATTGCATTGTTATGGTTAAAATATAGTTTTTCTCAAAAGTAAAATATTACTTGGGACTTGTTTTGCTGTTTGAAGTGCAATATGTTTAAAACACACCCTGTTTTATCTAGGCATGGCATACGATCCTTATGGCTGGAGAAAATGCAACTCTGACATGGAAGGATGCTCTTGTTCCTGTTTTACTCAGGAAGATTAAACAGGTACAAAAGTTGATGTTTAACTTCCTTTTATTTGCATTCTTTAGTTCCTCTTTCCTCCTTTCATCAACATGATGTTTAATTCTTACTAAATAAAACCTTTCTATTTTCATTACATACCTTATTTTAGACACTTTCAATGGCTTGTTTACCAAACCAAAAGGGAACAAAGAGGAAAGGTTCATATACATTAGAGAATATGTACTCAATCAATCAGTCGTGATTTGCATGATCAATTTGACAAAAAAACAAAAAAAGAACAAATAAAAGCCACACTCCAGATCAGTTATTCAGATCAATTTGTAATTGGCACCCAGTACCAGATAGTTTGTGTCCTCTGACATGTTTTGCTCAGCAAGACCTTATAGAGTGAGCATTGAAAGACACCAGGCTTCTACATACATCACTATATGTCAGCATATTTACATTATATCTGAATAAACACATTTGTACAGAAAAAGCAACAGTTGTGAAATAGAGAGCCTTTGAATTTTCATTCCGGATTATCTCAATATATGTATAAGATCATTGTCCTTCCTGTCTGGTGTTGATTTTTTTTTCTTTCTCACTGTCATTGTTCAGGTAAATTAAATATAATATGCAGCTTAACATATAGTGCCTTGAAAAAGTATTCATACTGCTCGAAATTTTCCAGATTTTGTCATGTTATAACCAAAAATGTACATGTATTTTATTGGGATTTTATGTTATAGACCAACACAAAGTGGCACATAATTGTGAAATGAAAATGATAAATGCTTTTCAAAATTTTTTTTACAAATACGTGAAAAGTGTGGCCTGCATTTGTGTTCAGCCCCCTTTACTCTCATACCCCTAACTGGTTCCTAAATCTAGTGGAACCAATTGCCTTCAGAAGTCACCTAATTAGTAAATGGAGCTGATCGAATGCTTTAGACATAAAATAAACTGTTTTTTTCTTTATTTTGTCCTAGGAAGAAGCAATTGATCAGATTTCTATGTATTGTAAAGAACAGAATACATTTAAAAATCTTCACCTGTCCATTAATAAATGCTTTGAAGATTGTGCAATTGAAGCAGTGCATTTGGCTTGCCAGGTAAAGTGCATCAAATCAGAAAAATGTTCCTCTTAAAAAGATGGTGTGGTTGGATAGTTAGAGTGGTTGTAAAGCCTAATTTTTTTCAATTTCAAATAAAAAAAAGCTGCTATACTTACCTGCTCTCTGCATTGCTATTGCTCTTCCAAAGTCCCCCGTCGGCACACTCCACTCCTACTGTCCTGCATGTGCCCACACAGCAAGCCATGTGCTATGGGGGAACATGTTTGAGCACCCGCCTGTGTGCATCCCCCTGCTCCCTCCTCACAGGATTTGACTGATAGCAACAAGAACCAATGTCTTCTGCTGTTACCTTTTTCTCATGTGAGACCAGGAAGTGAAGAGAGTAGGGGGAACAGTTAGTAGGGAGTGCAGGGAATGCATTAAGGTAAAAATCTCTTAGGCTTTGTTCACACCATGTGCAGAGATGTGAATTTTTGTGCACGTGTTCTGCAAGGGCACAAAAAAATACATTGCTGTCTGTGTACCCTGTTCACACTACAACATTAGTAACACGAGTGGATTTTTTCTGTCCAGGAATCTGCAACGTGTATAAAACCCACTGAAACGTGCATGAAAACTGTCAACTGGGGTCTCTGCAAGTGACATCTACATGTTTTTTTCCATCAGTTTTTCTGCATGTATGGTGTGAATGATGCCTTAGACTTTAGAACTACTTTAGGTATGTAGCTGCTATATGGGACACTGGTTTTCAGCGAGTACAAGTTATTGTTGTAAAGATTACCTAATTGAGAACCAGTCACCAATGAGCATTAACAATTATCTGAATCTTCACTCTCAAATTGGTTTGTTAAACCTTGCCTTTCATTGATTACTTGACATTTTTTGTTTACTCTCCCTGTCACAGCAGAAGTATTAGGCTCACTAACTACACCTACCGGAACTCACTGCTAACACACTAAAATTACTATCATATTACAAAAGTGCTTTCCATATTACATAAAATAAAACTAAGAACTTTATACCCTCCCAAGCAGCCTGGACAAGAGTATCCGTTATTCCTGAGCTCAATTGAGAGACCTGTTAGTTTCCATTGGGGATTAATTGTTAGTACACCGCTTTCATCTGAAATTATTTGAAGGGACAAACACAAAAAATGTTCTCGTACAATACCAGATCATGCGATTTTTGATTACAGTACAGTTTTCGTCTGAAAATACAATACAAATACATTTTATCAATTCTGAATTTTTATTCTGTCGTACAAGAATTTTGTAACTTTAGTAAACTCTTCACTTTCGATGTGAAACTAGCTTGAAAAAAAAAAAAAAAAAAGGACGATCTGTTGTCCAATATTCTTATCGTGTGTATGGGGCTTTGCTGCTTCACCCTGGGCTCACATCTCTGCTCTGAAAGGGAGGGAATACAGCTAAATAACATCACACAGCTATCCCAGATGGGCCAGGCTGCACTGTTATTCCATCTAAAGAGTAGAATTTCTGATTCTTACAAATGCCTATGCTATTTTCACATTATTACTAATTTTTTTTGTTCATATTTCCTAATTTTTTAGTGAATGTAATTATAAAAAGTGTGATTATGACCATTGCTAATGGCTGTTGAGATATATCCATTGAACTTAAAGCAACCCTATCGCAACACTAAACAATACCTATACATGATGTACCTTAAAGAAAACTGTAGACTCTTACTATTTCTATCTCTCATGCTGGTGAACACTGCTCAGATCCTGATAAATCCTCCCTTGAAGTCTTCTGCAGGAACCAATACTTCCAGGAGCATAAATTTTCTGTTTCCCACTGTGCTAAGTGGTTCCTCCTGTCGTCCACTGTGTCACTACAGGAAACAGTAGTGATTTGGAAGTCAGCAGAAAAAAACTACAGAATGCTGCAGGAGACGCAAGAAGTTGATACTCCTGGAAGTGTTGGTTTATGCACAAACTTTAGCCAGTCATTCTTGATTGAAACAGTGTTAAGTGGTGTGGGTGGCAGGAGAAGTCAGTTCTCACATTACAGAGGCAGTTTTTATTTGGAGTTTAAGACTGATGACAGGGTCACTTTTAAAAAGAAAATATTGTTCTTACATAATTTAATTTATAATCCTTAGGTTCACTCCTTGGCTTAGCTTTGGGGGATCGTACCCAGACCACACCTGGAGAAGATGCAGGGACAACCTGTAATATTACTTTGGGCACAGGATTCTACGCTCAGTTTGGCACATGGTGTCTCACACTGAGTAAGCTGCAGGGGTGCTATACAGGTCTGGGGTGATGGTCAACTTGCAGTGGAGCTTTGTTCATGTAGACTCCTTTGGGGCATGCCCATCATGGATGGCAAAATCAGGATTGGGTCTGTCTCTTTAATCCTGCCTAGAATGGAGCACATCTGTCATGGTAAGTGCAGGGCCTGTTACCTTCAAATCTGTCTTAAGGTGCTGGTGCTCCAATGCCTATGGCTGTAAAGGGGCACAGGCAATGACAATTTTGTCCTGCAGTCTGGCACATCAGACACTACTGCAACTGTATGATTGCATCTTCTGCTGCTTCATTGTGCATGTGTCAAACTCTCAGCTTGTTCCTGTTCAACATGTAATAGGCCAGGTCGGTCCGGGAGATTTTCTGGCCTGAAAATCTGTGATGTTTATTTGCATATTCCCATTTTTCTTCCTCATCAGTGCTATCTGTGTTTTTCTCTGGGTAATCAGCATTGTTGCACTTCTCTTTGGCATCTCAACAGCCACCAAGGTTTTCACCAAGGTGCTTGCTGAAATTCTAGCTCTGCTCCATTCTCAGAGGCTGCATGTTGTGGGTTACCTGGATGAGCCCTTGCTAAAGAATCTGTCCTTCCAATTCATATCAGCTAATGTCCAGAAAACAGTGCAGACTCTGTAAAGATACAGTTGGATCTTCAACCTGCAGAAGTTGTTGCACATTGTGGGTTACCTGGATGATCCCTTGCTTAAGGATCTGTCCTTCTAAACCGTGTCAGCCAATGTCCAGAAAGCAGTGCAGATTCTGTAAAGATTCAGTTGGATCTTCAACCTGCAGAAGTTGTTGCTGGAACCAACTCACCGATTGAAGTACCTGAGCCCCAATTCGGACATGGCCCTGTCTAGGTTCTTTCTGTTCTGTGTAAAGTTCAGGGGTATAGCACTTTGGGATCACGTGCAAAAACTTTTGTCTTAAACATAAAAGTCTTTATTTTTATTTGACGCAAACAAAACAGCTTCCAGCGGCAAAGTAGAACTGACTTAACTTCAGAGAACACAACATAGAAGTCCGCTTGTTTTCAGCTCAAACAAAATATAAGCCATGCACAGTTCATGTAAGGGATTTACCCCAAAGTTAGCAAAGTCTAGCTTCAGTTGTTTAGCAGCTTCCAGCACACATGCAGCACCCAAATAGGTGTCCTCTCTCTCAAACTCCTAAAACTCCACATACAACACTAGGAGCTTCCTGTCTTATGTGCTGCTTCCTGGAGACTGCGTAACCCTGTTGGCCCCCTCAGTCAGGGGCGGAGGTTCTTTCCCGCCTGAATATCACTCTGAAGCTCCAAAATTCTGGATCCCAAATAAGCAATTGCTAACAAGTCAGACCTCTCCTTATGCTTGACTGTCCCAGAATCCCTCACCCTGCATAAGTGAGACCTCTAAGTACAACAAACATTTTAGTTAAAGGGATCTCAACCCAAATATAGATGACACATAGCACCTGCCCAGGAACCATCCTCAGCGTTTTGTACACCTGGGACAAACGTCTATCTCTCTGCTCATCAGTCACAGGGTTAGATTGTACCTCAGTTTGTGACTGCATAATGAATTTGAACCTAATGGTAGCCTTCTTCATGGCAGTGCGATACACCCAGTTCCACTTCAGTCCCTTGCAGCATAACATTTTGGCAGCATGGGGCAAACAGTCTCAGGCCTTGGACCACTCCATGCGCCTGACATCTTACTGGTGTGGTGGATTTCCAACCTGGTGCTAGAGTTAGGGAAACTCTTTTCCCCAAAGACATGGAAAGTTCACACAACAGGGTTTGATTTCAGCGTTAAATCCCTCATTTGTAAGGTCACATAACACACATCTAGTTCGACGGTGTCTTTTTTTTACCCTGTCCGCTGTTCACATCCAAGGCATAAAAAATCAACAGGCAGACTTTCTCCATTGTCAACAGCTGGATCCAGGGGAATGGGCTCTCAATCTGGAAGTGTTCCATGCATTTTGCCACAGGTGAGAAACCCTGGATGTGGATTTTTTTTGGCATCCAGATTCAACAACAAACTGGACAGGTTTGTCACAAAAAAGGGGGATGTGAAAAGAGATTCACAGAAAGTGGTTACATTATGGACAGAATAAGATACTCAAAGTAATTCCAAAAATTAGGCTTTATTAATACAGTACAATTGTGGACAAATGAGGTAAATACCTCAGTTCACCATCACCTCAGTAAGAGATAATACATAGACAGCCCTTAAAAACATATAAAATTGTACATCAAGACCGGTCTAAAGTAGTAAGGTGCTGCAGATATAGTGACAATGGTCTATTACATTTGCAGCACCGACACAATGGTTACACCGCCAAACAGGAGGTATATCAAAAAATTGTACCAATATAGATATGGCATACAGTGCAATAATGGCTAGTATCAAGTTCCAAGTAATAAAGATGATTGCCCATGGACCTAATTAGGTAATATGGGCTAAAAATACATAGAGATATATGGAGAGGGATGCGGTAGCCTCAATGGTGGCCAGATGTGGCAATAATGACAATAAGTGATGGCAAGCATTGGTGGTGAAGTATTAAGCAGCAATAATAATAATTGTCCATAGTAATATATAAAATGAACTGAATAGACGTTATACAGGTCACCATATAGCTTCCTCAGTGTAGTAAATCTGGCAGGGCCCTGCCTTAAGGGGTTTCTTCACCGCGACATGCGAACTTCCTATTCCTATAGAGACTTGACAAATTATTAGGTTACCCATCACCTTAGTGTTGAGTATATTATTTATTTGTTTGATACCTGGTGTACACAGTGGGGAGAACTAGAAATGCACAGGGCCTTCATGTCAGAGGATTCAAAAATCACAACTAAGGACGAGGAGATTAAAGCTAGGTTTAAAGAACACAAAAAACTAGTTATTAAACTGGAAATTGGATGTTTGCTTTTTGGAAGCCTACATCAAACAGAACATTATTCCACGTGGCCTTAGAAGTAAGGTAGTCCCAGCAGAACATTTACATAATGAGAGATTTCTGGAGAAATGGAAGGCTCTGTGCATTGAACAGGGGGTTAATGGTATGAAACGTATTGTTGAAGAGGAAAAATTGCAACTGGAGGAACTAGATTTAGCTATCAAAAAAGTGTAGAAGAATTGGACCCCTTTAAAGATATGGTTTCGTTTGAGAAACAAAATGAACATCTTAGGTAAGAAGTGGAAAGAGTGCAAAAGAACCTTAGAACTACAAAACAAACTAATTTTAAGCGGAATCTCAAAGATTGGGAAACAGGTGAAATATTTGATCTTATTTTAAAAAGAGGTAGAGGTCGATCTAGTCGAAGATTCTTTCATTCACATTCAAGATCAATGGGTGAAACAATCTCTAGTGAAAGTGACTCAGAGAGTTTAGGCAAATCAGTATCTTTTTTAGATCAACAGAATGGGGATATACCCCGGGTCGATCAATCTCAAATAGGAAGAGGGACCAAAAAGAGAAAAAAGGAATCCTTAAAAGGGAAACAACAGGAAAACAAAGGCAGGACAAGGAGTCAAGAGAGGTAGTTATTAACAACCCTCAAGATAGGAAGGTCATTAATTTGGCAGATTTTCCACTCAAAGATGAACATATTACATTACGTAAGAAAGGGATGTATTTTTACCCTGTGGTCCCCATGGATGAATTTGAAGTTTTCAAGGACATTAATCTGTTCTTGAGAAAGGTATTTTTGAGGCTGGTACATGATAAACCTGAAATTTTAAGTAACTTAAACCCAGATACACCCATGGAGAAAAATAAAGTATTGGAAATGCTGATATCTCTATCGGAAGAGGGTGGCCTATATGATGAGGATGATCAGGAAGCGGATAGTCATCAGGATATGATTAGAAGAGTTGATTTAAAAATTAAATCAGCAAAAATGCTTAAAATACGTTCCAATATGAGGATAGCAGCATTTCTGGATTTAGTAGCAACAGATCTTAAAAATCTTGAATGGAAAATGCCAATAAGGGATAATCTTACCAAAAAGGAAAGAAGAGCACTTAGAGAACTAAAAGAAGCTAAAAATATTATTATTAAAAGAAGTGATAAGGGTGGTAATGTAGTAATTTTAAAAGAACAGAATTATGTGAAAGAGGTAAATTGTCAATTAGGTGACACTACCACTTATCGTAAATTAAGTGTTAATCCCTTTCCTATCTTAGTTAAGAAACTAAATTGTACTTTACTATTGGGCAAGGAAACTGACCTTCTTCCTAAAAAAGAATATGATTATCCTAAGATTGAGGAATTCAACTATCCTACCTTCTATATTATTCCGAAAATCCATAAGGATTTGGTAAATCCTCGAGGAAGACCTATAGTCTCCGCAATGCAGGGTCCCCTTGAGAAGACAGGAAAATATATTGACCTGTTTCTCAAGGACATGGTCCCGAACTTCTTTTCCTATGTGAAAGATACCAAAGATGTATTAGCAAAGATTGAAAATTTAAAAATTGATGGAAACTCCCTTTTAGTTGGAGTAGACGTTAAATCACTATATACATCTATCCCACATGAATGTGGGCTATGATCAGCTTGTTATTTTCTTGATAAATCATATCCTGAAATGGGAGGGCAAAATGAATTTATAGGTGAGCTATTAGATTTTGCTCTACATCATAATTTTTTTCAATTTAATAACATATTTCATCAGCAGATTAGAGGTACCAGTATGGGAGCACTGTGGGCCCCAGCCTATGCATGTTTACATCTGGGTTTTTGGGAGGAACAGTTTGTCCACAGATCACCAATGTTTCTCACACATGTTCAAATTTGGTTGAGATACATAGATGACGTGTTCCTCGTCTGGAGAGGGTCTTTGGAAGAATTGGAACTGTTCTTGGAGGAACTGAATCATAATTCCCTGAATATTAGACTTACATACAATTTTGATAAATTGTGTTTTTCTTTCCTTGACGATATACTTGAGGGAGACTGGTCACCAAAATGTTTAGAAAACCAACAGCAGCCAATACTTTACTTGAAGCTAAAAGCTATCACCCACGTTCACTGATTACTGGGATTCCAGTTGGACAGTTTCTAAGGTGTCGAAGAAGCTGTTCCAATATTGATGATTTCAAACTAGAGGCCCAAGACCTTTATAAAAGATTTAGGGAAAGAGGTTATTCCCATTCCCAGATTAGGAGGGCAAGAAGACGAGCATATCAAACAGATCGGAAAGTGTTATTACATTCTCTGATTCAAATAACAAATTTCACTTCAAAATTCTAAATTCAAAGCTTTATAAATTGCTCTACAGTTAGACTACTCTATATGTTGATTTGTCCGTGTAAAAAAATGTATATTGGTAAAACTAAAAGACAGCTTAAAGTGCGAATAGGTGAACACTTTAGAGATATTAAATCAAATGAGCCTGAAAGTAATTTAGCTCAACATTATGCCATGTATCATGGGGGGAAACTAGAGGGCACTAAAGTCAAAGGAATATATGCATTGAACTTCCCAGAGAGGAGAGGTGATTTTGATAGAGAACTTTTGAAATGTGAAAAACATTGGATATATAAACTTGACACTTTATCCCCCAAACAGTTAAATATTGAATGTGATCTCCAAGTGTTTTTGCAAAAATAGGAAGATCTACAGAAAAAATTCCCATGCGCCACCTGGTGGTGAATAGAAAGGCTATTGAATAGTTTCTCTAATAGGTTGCTATATTAAGGAAAGATTAATTTTCTCCCCACTGTGTACCCAGGTATTTGCTTTTTTATTTGTATTATATGACCAGACACTTGCTAATTACTTAGCTTTTCTTCCACTGAGTATAATTGCCACCAATTGATTTTCATTTATGAGCGGTCACAAGCCCATTATAAATAGTTTATGGAAGGTAGGCATCCCATTGGTCCTGATGAAGCCGAGTGAGATACGCCCATCGGCGAAACGCCTTGACGTCACACGTCACATACGTCACTTCCGGCCGGACGCATTGGTGCCATACACGCTAACCATCAGGGGAGGCAGCCATATACGCTGGCCATGAGCGGTGCAAGGCTGCACAAGTACCGTGGCAGGAGCGGAGCCCGTTGGATAAAGTCCCGATGGTGGCAGTTGCCTCCTGGGCTGCGGCTGGGTATCCAGATGAAGGAAATTCAGACAGAGTATCACCTATGGCTTGGGTGGTGAGTGAATAGCAGCATCACTACAGGGAACAAGGTGCAAGTGCGCCATTGCATATTTACGACCAGGAACATATATATTGACTTTCCATATTTTACGTATTTGTTTCAGGATGAGGACATCATGCTTCATCATATAGGTGCATGGCACCCTACATTTATTACAAGGCAGGGAAGGTCGAGCACTTTATATTATAACATCAATATTAAGGTGGTCCACAGTCCGCATGTCGCGGTGAAGAAACCCCTTAAGGCAGGGCCCTGCCAGATTTACTACACTGAGGAAGCTATATGGTGACCTGTATAATGTCTATTTAGTTCATTTTATATATTAATATGGACAATTATATTGCTGCTTGATACTTTACCACCAATGCTTGCCATCACTTATTGTCATTATTGCCTCATCTGGCCACCATTGAGGCTACCGCATCCCTCTCCATATATCTCTATGTATTTTTAGCCCACATTACCTAATTGGGTCCATGGGCAATCATCTTTATTACTTGATACTAGCCATTATTGCACTGTATGCCATATCTATATTGGTACAATTTTTTGATATACCTCCTATTTGGCGGTGTAACCATTGTGTTGGTGCTGCAAATGTAATAGACCATTGTCACTATATCTGCAGCACCTTACTACTTTAGACCTTGATGTACAATTGTATATGTTTTTAAGGTCTGTCTATGTATTATCTCTTACTGAGGTGATGGGAACTGAGGTATTTACCTCATTTGTCCACAATTGTACTGTGTTAATAAAGTCTATTTTTTGTAATTACTTTGAGTATCGCATTCTGTCCATAATGTAACCACTTTCTGTGAATCTCTTTTCACATCCCCCTTTTTTGTTGCATGTTTTTTGGTCATTGGGCAGATAAATTACATTTAGCGATGCACGATATTCATTAGCCTCTAATCTTTCTTTATTTTATTGGACAGGTTTGTCCCCTGGTCCTCAGACCCTAAGGTCTTTGCAGTAGCTGCTCTGTTGGATAAGTTCCACCTGATCTATGCCTTTCTGCCTCTCTAGCTTTTCTCTTGTCGAATCCACAGGAATGAGATGGAGGGCATTCTGATGATTCTCATTGCATCAAACTGACCCAGGGGGATGTGATACTCAGACTCCTGGCACGCTCACCGTGAGCCCTTCTGGGTCAGTCGAGCTTTCTGTGCTGTACGCCATCCTGCTTCTTGGTAACTGGCTGTAAAGGCATTGCTGTTGAAGGCCAGGTCCTTGGAGATAGGTGTGTGTTTGATTCAGGCATTCCTACCCTCTTGAAGGCTAGGAAGTAGAAATTATGCAGAGTCTGTAATCGCATCTGGAAGGCCTATTTGCGAGTTCAGGAATTTTCATCCTAAGAAATACTCCATAGGATTCTTTCTGTCCTTCTCCATTTTGGTCTGAATCGGCATCTTGCCTTGAGTACCAGAAAAGGGCAAATCTCAGCCTTAGCCGTTTTTTTTTTTTTTTTAAAGACTGTTGGTCTCTTATTCCTTAGTTAAGACCTGTGTGCACAGGGTGTCACACACATTTCTCCTGTATGTTCTTCTGTGACTCTGAGGGACCATTAACTAATTCAGCTCTAGAGCAGTTTTTTCATTTTTGATAAAAAAATTACTTATACACCCAGGGCATTCTATATTTATTGAAATCGGAGACTCTGTAGAATAAAAAGATGGTATTTGCAATATTTTGTCACATAATTTGTGCAACTGTATATTAAATGCAAATTTTCAGGAAAAAAAAATAATTTTGATGAAAACGCAATATAATACCAATTTTTGTGGTACTCTTTAAAAGATGAGCTTGCGTTGAGTAAATAGGTTCCAAACATGCCAAGTCTTAAAATTGCGTACACCCTTGATATCTCAAAAAAATACATTATCCAAAAATTTCCATAGGTGACACTTTAAAAGCCTTTACAGCTCACCAGTTTAGAGTTAACCAGGATCTCTTGTGCTAAAATTCTACTGCTGTCACTCTGACATTCGCAGTGATACATCATTTCAAATATATATTTTATTATATTGTATTGTTTTTAAATGTTTTTCTTTTATATACTTTAACTCAATTGCTATCACAAAGGTTAGCTGCTTCCCAACCGCCCTAAAGCAGAAATACTGCTACAGGACGGCACGGGTGCGCAAAATCACGTACAGCCATCCAGAGCAGTGTGATTACAGTGAAGCACACGGACACCGCCCCCCAGTAAAACACTCCCTGCACACAGTTAAGCCTTTGATCGCCCCTCATGTTAACCCCTTCCTGCCCAGTGCCATTAGTACAATGTCAGTGCTTTTTTTTAGCACTGATCACTGTATTGGTGTCACTGCGGATGTCAGTGACACCAAGCCAGTTCCCTCCAGTATCAGAATGTCCGCTGCAGTCCCGCTATAAGTTGCTGATCGCTGCCATTACTAGAAAAAAAAATCCCAGTATATATACCATCATATGTAAACACTATAACTTTCACATAAACCAGTTAATTTACACGTATTGGGATTTTTTTTTATTAGCAGAGACATGCAGCAGAATACATTTTGGCATACATTTATGACGAAATTTAGATTTTTTAAAATGTTTTCACTGGACATGTTTAATAGCAAAAAGACAAAAAATTGTCGGTCTATTCTTTTTTTATAGCACAAAAAATGAAAACCACACAGGTGATCAAATACCACCGAAAGAAAACTCAATTTGTGTGGAAAAAAAGGACGTAAATGTCATTTGGGTGCAGCATTGCACGACCGCGCAATTGTCAGCAGCGCTGTAATGCAAAAAATGGCCTGGTCAAGAAGGTGGATAAATCCTCAGGAGGGCAAGTGGTAAATAAACCCCCATGTGAAAGCATTGGACAGGTGGCAGGTACTCTTTATGGAGACATTAGGGGTCTAATAGACCCCAATGTCCCTCCTGCCCTTCAAACCATTAGATGTGCCCCCTTGCTTTATCTGCCAGGAAAAGATGGATCTGAAACTGGAAGTAACAAAATCATTATCTCTTTCTGTTTCTTTGTTTAAATGCAAGATCGAAGTATGGCTATGCCTTTGTCTCTCACCACTCTCCATCCTGAAGCCTGCAGTTGTGGTCCTGGGCTCCTGGTAAGTGCAGGAGAACCTGGGAACCACGGGGGAGGGGGGTATCACCAGCGGGGTGGGGGGGGGTTCTTCTCTGCCTGCTCTATGAATGTGATCTGCAGCTATAGAGCCGTCAGCTTCTGATTAACAGTTCACTTGTTGGACATATGTAGTATGTCCGAACAGCTGAACTAATTAATCTAGTTCTTTCTGCCCTTTAACCACCTCCTGTCCGGCCGTTGTATATAAACGGCCGGATGGTGGCAGTGCAGGGTCCCCGCTCCCTGCTTGTGCGCGCTCCCTGGGACACAGTGGAACACCAATCGTCCTACAGGACCTCTGTGTGAGGTCCCGATCATGTGATCACTGATTGGCCAATCAGTGATCACATGCAGAGTAGTAAGCAAGATGTCACTTCTGCCATCATTGCTTACTACATGTGAAATCTGTGAATGATCACAGAGGTCACATGGTACAAGGCTATTCACAACAGCGTTGTACCATGTGACAAGCTGTGACCAATCACAGCTCACACAGTAGTTCTCAATGGCTGCAAGAATGCAACCAGAGAGAAGGAGGAATGATTGCTTTTGCAGCCTTTATGGGTGTAAAAGCAATCTGTAAAAAAAAAAAAAAAAAATCTTCATCACCCCCCACAAGTAGTACCATGGTGACACTGTACTGCTAGGGTGACCAGTATGTAAAAAAAAACAAAACAGAAATAATAATATAAAAAATAAAATTGTAAAAAAAGTTAAACTATAATTTTTGGTTATAAACAAATTTGGTAATTTTTATTTTTTTTTTTACTAAAAAAGATAACGGAATAAATTTTGGCCAAGATGTATGATGAAATATTATTTATTTGCAAAAATTTATGAGACACTTTTTCAAAATTTTTGGACTTTTTCATTTACATAGTAAAAAAATAAAAATCCCAGTGGTGAATAAATACCACCAAAATAATGCTTTATTTGTCTCAAAAAAATGCTAAAAATTTAATATGGGTACAGTGTTGCTTGACTGCGCAATTGTCATTCAAAGTGTGATAGCACTGAAAGCTGAAAATATGCCTGGACAGGAAGGGGGTAAAAGTGTCCGGACTTGAAGTGGTTAAAGGCATCCATTCAAACCCATTCAAATCTATTAGGGATATTCCCTTATCTGACCTGACTCCTAAGGTGGTCTTTTTTTGTTGCTATCATCTCTGTGCGTGGCGGGGGTCTCTGAGTTCACAACCTTATCCTGTAAAGAGCCTTTCCTTGTATTACACAAGAATAAGGTTGTTCTGAAGTCAAAAGCCTCTCTACCTCCTTAAGGTGGTTTCCTCTTTTCACCTCAACAAGGACATTGTCCTTCTCTCCTTATGTCCTGATCTAAACAAAGACTCCACAGTCTAAACATGATACAATCAGTGTGAGGTTTCCTCTAAGATACAGCCTCTTTTAGGGTTTGTTCACACTTGCTTTGCTCTCTGAAGAGTGATCTGCGTTTCAAAGAGCATATGACAGAACTTGTGAGGAGGCATTGCATCTCCTCACCACCTGCTTTAACCCCTTGATCCATTGCACCTATGCACATGATTGCAGGGCGCTTGCATGAGGCCTCTGATTCATTGACTGTGACCTGCTTGGTGGGTGCTACACCCAATGAAAGCGATGGGTGGTGAAAGTTCTGCCGCTATTGAAATATAGTAATTTGGTGCTGCGCTAATAATTAATCATTTGAATCAAAATAAACAGAAAACTTCACAGAGCATATAAATCTAAAAATAAATATAGAATAGAATGCACATAAAAATCATATATAACCGTGGAACCCCCAATATACTAAATCTAGGGTGTAACCTAAATGCACCATAAATAGGTGACTAATGAATATCAAGATATATAGAATAGAATGCACATGAATATACAAAATCATATATGACAGTGAAAACCCCCAAAATATATCTAAGGTACAGTGGGGCAAAAAAGTATTTAGTCAGCCACCAATTGTGCAAGTTCTCCCTCGATCTGGGGCTCCACGCAAGATCTCACCCCGTGGGGTCAAAATAATCACAAGAATGGTGAGCAAAAATCCCAGGACCACACGGGGGACCTAGTGAATGACCTGCAGAGAGCTGGGACCAACGTAACAAAGGTTACCATCAGTAACACACTACGCCGCCAGGGACTCAGATCCTGCAGTGCCAGACGTGTCCCCCTGCTTAAGCCAGTACATGTCCGGGCCCATCTGAAGTGTGCTAGAGAGCATTTGGATGATCCAGAAGAGGATTGGGAGAATGTCATATGGTCAGATGAAACCAAAATAGAACTGTTTGGTAGAAACACAACTCGTCGTGTTTGGAGGAGAGAGAATGCTGAGTTGCATCCAAAGAACACCATACCTACTGTGAAGCATGGGGGTGGCAACATCATGCTTTGGGGCTGTTTCTCCACAAAGGGACCAGGACGACTGATCCATGTACAGGACAGAATGAATGGGGCCATGTATCGTGAGATTTTGAGTGCAAACCTTCCATCAGCAAGGGCATTGAAGATGAAACGTGGCTGGGTCTTCCAACATGACAATGATCCCAAACATACCGCCCGGGCAATGAAGGAGTGGCTTCGTAAGAAGCATTTCAAGGTCCTGGAGTGGCCTAGCCAGTCTCCAGATCTCAACCCCATAGAAAACCTTTGGAGGGAGTTGAAAGTGCGTGTTGCCCAGCGACAGCCCCAAAACATCACTGCTCTAGAGGAGATCTGCATGGAGGATGGGCCAACATACCAGCACAGTGTGTGCCAACCTTGTGCAGACTTCCAGGAAACGTCTGACCTCTGTCATTGCCAACAAAGGATATATAACAAAGTATTGAGATGAACTTTTCATATTGACCAAATACTTATTTTCCACCATAATTTGCAGATAAATTATTTCCAATTCAGCCAATGTGATTGTCTGGATTTGTTTTCTCATTTTGTCTCTCATAGTTGAGGTCTACCTATGATGCCAATTACAGGCCTCTCTCATCTTTGTAAGTGGGAGAACTTGCACAATTGGTGGCTGACTAAATACTTTTTTGCCCCACTGTATAACTTAAGTACACCATAAATCGGTGATTTATAAGTGACAATCCTTATTATCCGTAAATGGTGCATGTATACCTAATAAAATGGCCTTTAATCAAATGGGTCATAAACCAACTTTAATTTAAATATTTATTTTATATAAACTAAATTCTAAAATTAATTTAAAAATTATTAAAAATATTTTAAATTTATTCTATAAATATAATATTCCTACATACAATATAGATAAAAATGTATATAAAAAAGGTAAATAATATATTATAAATTCTAAAAAATATTTTAAAAGGTGGGAATAATAAATGGATCAAATTTATTAATTTAATTCTTATGCACCTGCAGATAAGAATATAAATAAATATTCTACTATATAAGGGGCTGATCAATCTGTTTTTATCAAATTATAATAATAATGAAATATATACCACCCATGTAGAGAACACCCACACCTCAGGCTCACAAAATCACAAACATCATTCTTATTGTAAATATCCATATATACATCCTGACCACATATTTATAACAACTCCATCAAAGTATAAATAAAACCAAAGTACTAAAATGATGAGAAATAGCAACCTGAATACTAAAAATAATTTATAAAACAATTAAAGTCAAACTCTACATTTAAACCTTTTGGAACCTGCGTTTGCATAGAATAGATCCACTTGGACTCTGCTTGACTCAATGTTTGTATTTTATTACTACCCCGACAATGTTTGTTATACTTCTCTATACCACAAAATAAGAGGGAAGATGGATCTTTATTATGGAGTACTAAAGTGTTTGGACACACTATGTTTAGGGTAACCTTTATGTATATTTTGAATGTTTTCCCTTATTCTTATTCATAGCGGTCTTTCGGTTCTCCCTACATACTGTAGATCACAGGAACACTGAAGACCATACATTACTCCCTCTGTCCTGCATGATATGATATCTTTAATTTGGAATTCTGTACCATTACTTTGAGATATAAACAAATTCCTTTTCTTATTTAGTCCTTTGGCGGTTTTGCATGCATAACAATTTTTACATGGAAAGAAACCTACCAATTGGGGCCTTAGAGAATTAAGTGATTTATCCTGGACACAAAGAAAATATATAATAGAATGTCTTGATTTTTGTTTACAACATAACTATTTTTGAAAAAAAAACATTCGTTTTTTTTGCCAAATTAAAGGGGTAGCTTTGGGGGCACGTTTTGCCCCAGTTTTGCAAACTTGTTCATGTCCTTCTGGGGAAAAAGAAGCTATATATGAACGACCACCAGAGGGACTGAAAGTCTATAAAAGATATATAGGTGATGTAATCATAGTTTGGGAGGGGAAGGAGGATGACCTGCTTGCTTTTCTGAATAGACTTAATGTCCGGGCCGGAGCGGGGGAATGGACAGACAGGCCTTATGGTAAGGTCACGTACCGACTGATGACAGCCACCACCCACAGACCGGAGTCCCTCAGGGCGCGGAGTCTAAGCCCCAGGCTTCCTTTCACCAGGGCCCCTGATGGTGGGGATGGACTTGACACAGCCTGAGACCTGGTCGCGACCCCCGAGTAACCCCAGCTGCGGTAACGGCTGCTGCCAATGGCATATCGCTAGTGGGAGCCAGATGGGAAGACGTATAGCGTGGTCGGACAGGCCAGGTCGATAACAGCGGAACAGACAGTACAAGACAGTAGGCAAGAATACTCAGGTCACGGGCCGGATTCAGCAACGGGAGGTCAGGTAATGGGATAAGGCAGATAAATGTCTTGTCAAAGCCGGGTCAGTTTCCAGTAGAGCAACAAGAGCTGAACAAGAGCTTGTGGCAATGAAACATACAGGACACTTGTCAGGGCTCCCGGGTATGACCAGAGGTATGTGACTGACGCAGGGAAACGCAGACTTCAGATATGTTATAAACAATGTAATTTATTAACACTAACCATACAAACATAAACGCAGTGCAATACTAAAACATAACACAGTGCAAACAAACCAAACCAACCACCCACAGATAACACCGCCAAAGGACTAAATAAGAAAAGGAATTTGTTTATATCTCAAAGCAATGGTACAGAATTCCAAATTAAAGATTTCATATCATGCAGGACAGAGGGAGTAGTGTATGATCCTCAGTGTTCCTGTGGTCTACAGAATGTAGGGAGAACCAAAAGACCGCTATGGTTAAGAATAAGGAAAAACATTCAAAATATACGTAAAGGTTACCCTAAACATAGTGTGTCCAAACACTTTTTAGTACACCATAATAAAGATCCATCTTCCCTCTTATTTTGTGGTATAGAGAAGTATAATAAACATGGAGGGGTAGTAATAAAATACAAACATTGAGTCAAGCAGAATCCAAGTGGATCTATTCTATGCAAACGCAGGTTCCCGAAAGGTTTAAATGTAGAGTTTGACCTTAATTGTTTTATAAATGATTTTTAGTATTCAGGTTGCTATTTCTCGTCATTTTAGTACTTTGGTTTTATTTATACTTCGATGGAGTTGTTATAAATATGTGGTGAGGAAATATATATGGATATTTACAATAAGAATGATGCTTGTGATTTTGTGAGCCTGAGGTGTGGGTGTTCTCTACATGGGTGGTATGGAGTTGTTATAAATATGTGGTCAGGATGTATGTATATATATATATATATATATATATATATATATATATATGTGTGTATAGATATTTACAATAAGAATGATGTTTGCGATTTTGTGAGCCCGAGGTGTGGGTGTTCTCTACATGGGTGGTATATATTTCATTATTATTATAATTTGATAAAAACAGATTGATCAGCCCCTTATATAGTAGAATATTTATTTATATTCTTATCTGCAGGTGCATAAGAATTAAATTATTAAATATGATCCATTTATTATTCCCACCTTTTTAAAATATTTTTTAGAATTTATAATATATTAATTATTTACCTTTTTTATATATATTTTTATTTATATTGTATTTAGGAATATTATATTATTTATAAAATCATTTAAAAATATTTTAAATTTTATAATTTAGTTTATATAAAATAATTATTTAAATTTAGACGTGTAGTCCCTTTTACATATATATCGATCTGTGGACTTCAGGATAATGGCCGCCGAGATGTTAAGAATAAAACCACATTTTCTTATGTTAATAGTAATAAATCTTAGCAGTTAGGGTCCATGAATATTAACATCTCTATTTATTCCCATATATGTGGTAAGGTTAGTGGGCTAAAAATAATAAATTATTCCTCTATAACAGCAGAGGAATATTAGCCCTGTGTGTCCTCGAGCATAGACTCCAACAAAATGGCCGCCGGGAGTCCGCCTCTCTCCTATAAATGACAGCACTAGTCGCCAATCACGTTACCCTGATGAAGGTGGGTGGGACATGGCGCAATTTCCGGACGTGCTGGCGTGGATGCCATCTTGGTACTCCAATAGACATCAATGTAAAGTACACCCACAGCATGTGGTTACACACAAAGCCTATGTAAAGCCATTTACATGTGAGTGGGACTTGTATTACCTTAGTTATTTTAATAATAAAACGTTATTACACTATGGGAGCATCTTCCTTTCTTTCTCTGGCTGTATTGGCTAATTCCCGGATATCTTTGAGGAGGCTGCTTGAGGTGCCATTGTCCACCAGTCAGGGGGATTGACTCTGCGTTGGACCCTGTGCCTGTAGGAGGGAGTCCAGGTTCCCAAACGGTGCGGTACTATTTGGAAAAAGCACTCTGACCCTGTGGGGTCGCTTCATGGAGGTGAGGGGGCATTTCACTCAGTGTTGGACTCCCTATGTATAACCTTTCATATACATATATCCATTAAGGACTACAAAACACCTCCACCATATAGGTGGTTTTGGTTTATTTTTGGATGAGATTCACTTTATAAGTTGGATTTTTTTTTTATATTATATGATTCTGGAATTTTGTTTATTATTTAATGTGTCACAGATTCACATGTATGTCACTTATCTCAATATTTATCCCTGCATTTTGGGGTCATGTTAAACAGTCTATTCCTTTTTCTTTATGTTTATAGGCTGTGGCTTATAAACGTTTCACCATATACAGGATTCTATTAGTGTCACTTAGCCACTAATTTTTCACTTTATCCCCAATTAGGGGTCACTGTTATATGGTTCACTTTTTTCTTTTTATCAGTCATATATCTGTTGAATTTGGATGTTTTTATTTACAACTATATTGCGGCAAACTAGCTTTGTGGTTTTTCACGAATAACCACTTTTTCAAATAATTTCCTTTTTTTTCACCTATGAGCACTATAAGTGTTCTTTTCTGGTAGATCTTTTTGCCAATACCAGTTTGGCACATAATATACCTGTAGGTATGTTTTCACATCACAAGTTGTTTTGTGTAATTTAGCACAGTAGTGGTGGGATTCTATGTTATCACTATTTTTGCACCATTTACGGATAAGGATTGTCACTTATAAATCACCGATTTATGGTGTACTTAGGTTACACCTTAGATATATTTTGGGGGTTTTCACTGTCGTATATGATTTTGTATTTTCATGTGCATTCTGTTTTATATATCTGGATATTCATTAGTCACCTATTTATGGTGCATTTAGGTTACACCCTAGATTTAGTATGTTGGGGGATCCACAGTTATATATGATTTTTATGTGCATTTTATTCTATATTTATTTTGAGATTTATATGCTCTTTCTGTGAAGTTTTCTGTTTATTTTGATTCAAATGATTAATAGCGCAGCACCAAATTACTATATTTCAATATTGTCCATTGTGGTATGTGGTAGGGTGTTAGTGGCTGTATTTAGAGATTGACATTCTGAGCGCAGGAGGATTATATAAAGACATTTCTGCCACAGCACATTAACACCCCCACCTGCTGCCTATGTACTGTAGCTAAAGGAGGCGTGATTGGGGGCGGTAAAAAACACCCCTCAGCTGCTAGGTAATCTGAATCTCTCTATATTTTGTTTAAAAGATTCTCTCTTGTAATATCTGTTCACTAACCTCCCCTAACTAGAATGAACCTGAAAGCAGCGAGTATTCGTCACTGCCAGTTTCAGTGCTGTAATTTGCCAGCTGCTGTGACTGGGGAAGAAATTATTGGAGTGCTTTTTTTATTTTCCATAGAGTGCAGAGGTGACATTAGGGGCCTAATAAACCCTGATGTCTCCTAAATGAGAACCTGTAACATACACTAATAGTAATAATATTAAGTTAAAAAAAAGGAAAAAGATTGCTTTAAAAATTAAAGTTTAGTCTGTCCTCATGGTTGGAAGTGTACGAGCACAGTTGCCGATTTTCTACATATGTTTTGGTTTTTTACCAAAAATTGCCATTCCCCCCAAGTGTTCACAAAGCACCTAGCCCCGTTGCTGGGCGTGCTGAGGACATGGGGTGTCAGTCCCAGGATACCCTAATGATCTTTTGCTCAGGGAGCATTGGGTTCCAAGTTTAAAGCAAGATATAAGAAGCAAAAGCTATCCTTTGTTACGTCTCTGCATGAGGTTGCTGGGGAAATGGCATCTACGTTAAAGCAGTTCCCTATGTACAGTTCCACTCCAGATCTTTTGTAGAGGAACATTCTGTCTGTCTGGAACATGCAGGTCCAAGTATTTGATTGCCGGAGGGCTCTGTCCCCAGGGTATTGCAGAGTTCGAAATAGTGGTTGGTTGTTCGGAATCTGGAGAAAGGGAAATTTTACTTCCAGAGATATGGCAGATAGCAACCATCGATACCAGTCTTTCTCGTTGGGGGAGGCTGTTTTGGGAGTTGGCTACAGTTCAGAGAACTGGTCGCCCCCGGAGAAAATACTGCCCATCAATATCTTGGAACTTTGGGCAGTACTTGTGCCTCCAAGATGGGTCCCACGCTCCCATGGAACATTGAAAATTGGAAAGTGGTCAACGGCAAACAATAATTGCCAGTTGGTCAATGGAGACTAGAGCAGCCTGTACCAGCTTCAAGGATGAACCTCACAGAAGATGGCCAATAAGCAGCAAGAGGGATGGCAGCCTGGGGCCTACCCCAGTCTAGTCACAGTGGGTTGAGGAGAGCTGTAGAGAGGTTAGTCCTCCATAGAGGCCAGAGTGCATCTGGATGGATTGTTTCTAGAAGAGCGGGAACGGATTCTGGGCATCCACTGTGGTCTCGGGGGAGACTTGATGGTTCCGGACGAAGGAGGCACGCTAACCAGTCAGGCCCTGGGACAACAGAGGAGTCTAGAAGTTGGAAGAGCTGTAGTAACTGATCAGGGGAACGCAGATAGAACGATGATGCCTGGTGTTGTACGATGGGATGGAAAGGATGTCCCCAGCGATAGATCGCTCCAGCCCCCCTGATGACCTCCAGTAGGGGGCGCAGCATGCCTCTCATTGCTCGGGTTTGGTGGGAGATGTCAGGATACACGTATATTGAAGCGCCATCAGTCTATAGACTCTCTGGACCAGGCCCTGCAGAGTATTTCCTCCTTCACCAAATACAAATGCACCCTGCACAACAGGTCTCTGGGTAGGGGAGCGGAAGTTGAGACCACTGCGGCCGACTGATTGGGTCGGGGACCCTGTACCCTGTGCACTCGATCCAACTCCAGATCTGCTGTAAGTGGGGTGTCCAGGAGACGGTTCAGAATGGCAGTTACCGTTGAGCATAAATCGGGCCCCGTAGTAGCCTCCGGAATGCCCTGGAGGCGAATGTTGTTTTGTCGGTTCCTGTTCTCCTCCACCTTGAGGTGGAGATCAAAAAGGTGGCATCGGTACGCAGCTTGGTGGGTCTCCAAGGCCTCCAGTCTGGCATCTACGGCCATCTTAGAAGATTCTAGGGCAGTTACGCGGCCATCCACTGAGTCAATCTGCTGTTTAAGGTCATGTATCACCTTGGTCAAATCGTTCACTATGGAGGTGGCCATGTTCTGGATGTCCTGCCATGTAGGTGGATATACCAGAAGCTCTCTTAGATCATGCTCCCTATGGACTCCCGAGGCCTGTGAACTCGAAGAGCCTGATGGAGAGGCGGCTCACAGCAGCTCAAAAGACGAAAGAGGTGAGGCTGGCCAGGATGGGAGAGAAGGGGCTGCAACGTTCGCTGAGCCCTGTGCAGTCTGTTTCTTGGAGGTGGAGCTGGGCCTGGGGAAGAGAGCGGATGTTGGTGGAGAAAGCAGTGGTTGATCTCCGCGGATCGTGGCTCCCCAGTAGCTTGGTGGACTTTCTGCTCTCCCGGCATATAGAGAGATGTACCTAGGTTGGTGGTAGGCTGAGGGTAGGTTCAGTCTGTGCAGAGCTCCTTAAAGTGTGTGCTCACACCGCCATGTCCAAACTACACCCCTACAGCCTGGTCTTTTAACTCTGTAGAGTGGTTGTTTCTGCAGACTTCTTTGAGGAGGTTTGGTTTGGGGATGCTGTTAGAAGATGGATTAACATACTGTGTGCATCCCTGTGTTCAAATATCCCAATAAACGGAGCATTGTCTCCTCCTTTTAGACTATATAGAGGAACAAGGCAGGGGTGTCCCCTGTCTTCCCTCTTATTTGCTATTGCAATAGAGGTACTGGCTTTAAAATTTAGAAAATCTAGGATTTATAGGGATATTATTTTAGGGAAAGGACAGAATATTTAGATCTATATGCAGAAGTTATTATATTATACATGGGGGATACACAGAACACATTGAGGGGAGTGATGAAGATAATAGATAACTTTTGCAAGAATTCTGGTCTTAGAAATCACTTAAGGTAGTATATTCATTTAAATACTTGGGAATATATATTACTTTACAACCAAAGAATTTTAAGACAGCTAATGTTAACCCCTTAATGGAGTATGTTAAGAATAAATTAGGATGAAAAAGATTACCCTTATCAGTTGCAGAGAACATAAATACTGTACAAATTGAATAAAGATTGTTTTATTACCAACATGGTTATTTATATTCTCATATTCTCCAGTCAGTATCCCTAAACAAACATATAAAAAGCTACACTCCCAGTTTTCAAGATTAGTTTGTGCCAATGATAGGTGTATATTGAAACTTACAACATTGCAAAGAACCAAAACAGATGATGGACTGGCATTACCAGATATTTATTTATATTATCTGGTGGGCCAGTTGAAGTATTTGAAAGCATGGGTGACACAGGAACAAAGAGATGGAGTAGAAAGGCATATATTAGAAATAATACAGGTGGAGGACTTAATGGTGGGATTAGAAATGAAAATTTACCGATTTTTCCCAGAGTAAGTATCCCAATGGTGATGTTGGCTAGGGCAGTGTGAAGAGAGGAAAAAAAAGTTAGTGGGATTTGAGGATACCCCCATGGAGGTCCCTATATGGCATAATCCTAATTTAGAGCATTTAAAGCGGAGTTCCAGTCACTCTGAAAAAAAAAAAATAAAACCGTTTTTGTAGCTGCTGACTTAAAAAAACAGCCATTAACCTCTCCCTCGATCCCTCACAGCCCGTTTCACGGGCCATTTGGTGTTCCCAGCCCCAGCATTTTCAGTGTGGGCACCCGGCTGTGACAGCTTGTGGCTTCACAGCCAGGTGATCACTGCGCAGAGTAGCGCTGCACTTTCTGAATGGTCCCGTAGTCTTCTGGGTCCTGTCACGTGTCCCAGAAGACTACGGGCAGGGAGGAGGACAACTTCAGCTTCCAATCACCTAGGTGATCACAGCGGAAGTTGGAGCAGGTACTTGTCAACTTTGGATACCCACTTCCCAAAGGTGCCAATCCTTAATGGGGAGCAGGGGACCAGTCTTTATAGTGGAACTTCCCCTTCTGGGTGGAGCTCTGATTTATGTGTATTTCCTGATAGTGAGTTTTGAAGACGGAGAGGTATAGTTCCGCTACAGTTTCACTCATTTGAGTATTTAAGTCAGCAATATAATCTGCATCATAAGTTTTTGTTTTTTAATACATATCTGCAGTTAAGACATACTATACAAGCTCAACTCGGCAAGATCCTAAGTATCAAAATACTCACTTATAGGGATACTGAGATCACAAGGACCAAAAGGTTTAATATCTGTACTTTTATCTAAATGTATTAGAAAGCTAAGTTGTGTGGTACTTCATTAAAAGTAAGAGATAAGTGGTGGGGCATCCTCTCGGATATGACTGAAGAGAACTGGAATGAGATTTGTTCCTCACATTTAGGAGTGTCTCCCACTATCAATAAATGAATGCAGTTATATAACATACATAAAACATACTTAAAGTGGTTCTAAAGTTTTTATTCCTGAAGGTAAAAAACCTTTTATGTGCGGCAAGGACTCAGCCAACAATCAACTCCAGGAAGATCAAAGAAGGTCTAAAGTTACCTGTGGGTACTGTTACAATTAGAAGACACCTATGTGAAGCCAAGCTATCTGCAAGAAGCCCCCGCAAAGTCCCACTGTTGAAAAAAAGATGTGCTGAAGAGGTTACAATTTGCCAAAGAGCACATTGACTGGCCTAAAGAGAAATGGCGCAACATTTTGTGGACTGATGAAAGTAAGATTGTTCTTTTTGGGTCTAGTGGCCGGAGACAGTTTGTCTGACGACCCCCAAACACTGAATTCAAGCCACAGTACACTGTGAAGACAGTAAAGCATGGTTGCGCAAGCATCATGATATGGGGATGTTTCTCATACTACGGTGTTGGGCCTATTTATCGCATACCAGGGATCATGGATCAGTTTTAATACATCAGAATACTTGAAGAGGTCATGCTGCCTTTTGCTGAAGAGGAAATGCCCTTCAAGACAACTTCCCCAAACACACCAGTAAACATGCAACATCTTGGCTCCAGACCAACAAGATTGATGTTATGGAGTGGCTAGCCCAATCCCCGGATCTTAATCCAATAGAAAACCTGTGGGGTGATATAAAAAATGCAGTTTCTGAGGCAAATCCAAGAAATAGAGAAGAACTGTGGGATGTAGTCCAATCATCCTGGGCTGGAATACCTGTTTACAGGTGCCAGAAGTTGGTTGACTCCATGCAACACAGATGTACAGCAGTTCTCAGAAACAGTGCTTATACAGCTAAATATTAATTGATTCAAAGGAAAGTAAAATCTTCAAACATGTTTCAGTTTATATAGTGAATGTTTGAGTTTGTAAAGAAGAATACAAACACTGCTATTTTTTTGAACAGTCTAATATTCACTTTTCTTTAATTTTTTTAGAGGAACAACACAAATTTGATCTATTTTTCTTCATGTTTTGATTTGGAATAGAATGTGTAGTGTTCCCAATGCATTTGTGTGTATGGAAATAAAAGCTATTAGAAGAATTTTGAGCTTTATTCACTTTTTTCAACACACTGCTATTATTTTGAACACAACTGTATGTCATATTTCATACCTAGACGTTCGGCCTATGATTCTGCTTATTAATCTACTCGTGGAAGGAATGTTATATGTATCCAGGGAAAATTATTGCCCTGATATCAACTTGCAAGGGATTTTGGTTCTAGCTGGGGCCTCCGCCCACAACTCCCTCCCCAAATGAGGCGATTGGTTCTCTGCTTTAAGGAGACACCCTGCTGAGTTCCTAGAAAAAGCTAAGCTGAGTTGAGCTAAGTTGAAGATTCTCCCTTTTAACATCGGAACTAACTTTGGGAGATAAAGCACCCTTTTGGCTCAGGAAACTTGATCTGCTTAAACCAGGACTCTTGGCAAGTACTTTATCTCTCTAAAGTCCTTTCTGTTATCTCTGCTGTGTTATTGCTTTCTGTGTATCTATCTATCTATCTATCTATCTATCTATCTATATATATATATATATATATATATCTATATCTATATATATCTATATATATATATATATATATATATATATATCTATATATATATGCTACATCTTTTTCTGTAAATATATTTATTGCACCCTTTTGACCTTTTAGTAATAAATCTTACTTTCTGAAAGTGTTGAACTGTTTCTAAAGCTCTTTAATGCAAACTAAGAACCCCTGTCCCTGAGGAGCGCTACTGTGTGTGTTTTAAACTTTGGTATATCTCTGCCTGCGGTGACAGTGGTATACCGACGCTTATGCAAACATCATAGTGTTATTGCTGATATTGCCGAGTTTCCTCTTTCTCTATACAAAAAGGAGGTGGTGGCAGTGTGAAGGGTTAATTGCGTAATTAACCTGACCCAGTAACAATCGCTCCCAGGCTGCCGGTACGCAGATTGTGGTCCATTAGCTGGAAAATCTTTGTGCAGAGTGCAGCTGGGCGTGGCATTGTTACGCACGTGACAGCGCGGTTTTAGATTGGCTAGTCCTTCGGTCACAAGTTTGGTAAGAAGGGCTGGGGTCTGACGCCGCGATCATCACAATCCCTAACAGCCGGGAGGGCAGACCATCCGTGAGGGTTGCTGAGGCTCGTGCAGGAAGGCCTAGACAGCTGGTGGTAGTAGGGGATTCTATAATCAGAAGGATTGATAGAATAATTTGTCGCCAGGACCGCCTCAACTGAATGGTTTTCTGTCTCCCTGGTGCCAGGGTTCGGCATATGGTTGATAAATTACTGGGGGGGGGGGGGGAGGCTGAGCATGACCCAGCTGTCTTGGTCCATGTTGGAAGCAATGACAGAATACATGGAAGGTAGAGGCTCCTTAAGAATCAATTTAAAGAACTAGTCTGCAAGTTGAAGGGAAGGACCTTAAGATGATATTCTATGAAATATTACCTGTGCCATACGCAACTCAGGAAAGACGGGGAGATTAGAGAACTCAATGCATGGCTAAAGACCTGGTGTAAGAGGGAAGGATTTGGGTTTCTAGAGCACTGGGCTGACTTTTCATTGGGGTGCAACCTATATGCTAGAGATGGTTTGCACCTAAATGAAAGGGGACCTGCTGTGCTGGGGGAGAGGTTTATGGGAAGGCTGGAGGAGTATTTAAACTAGGATCAAGGGGGGAGGGAGAATTAGATTTTAACGGGGTTGACAGATCACACGGGGGTCAGTACTTATTGGTAGGCAGAATGGGGGAAGGCTATGGCAGATGATAAGAAGGTTCCCGTGTTACAAACTACCAGTGGAATAGGTACCATTTGTATGAAAATAAAAAATATGCAAAATACGTGTGCACAAGGTTTCAATGCATTAAAGTGTTTGTTCACCAATGCCAAAAGTCTGGCCAGCAAAGTAGGTGAGTTGGAAGCTTTGGTGCATGAAGTGAAGTATGATTTAATTGGTAATGCTGAATTTTGGCTTAATTCTTCACATGACTGGGCCATTAATATTCCTGGCTATGTTCTCTTTTGGAGAGACAGGGTAAATAGGAAAGGTGGTGGTGTCTGTCTCTATGTGAGAAGTGATCTCAGAGCGAGTGTGAAGGAGGACCTAGTTGATGGAGAGTGTGATAAGGCTGAAGTATTATGGGTGGAACTACACATGGGGTTCGTACTACAAAGGTAATCATTGGAGTTTGTTATAGGCCTCCCAGTGTTAATGAGGAGGTAGAGACTCAGCTCCTTGCACAGATCGAAAGGGCTGTATGGGCTGGGACAGTGATAATAATGGGGGATATTAACTACCTGGAAATTGACTGGAGTAATGGTACTGCAAGAACAGTTAAAAGGCAAAAATGTTTAAACCTACTACAGGACAATTTTATGGTACAGTTCATAGGCCCAAACTTGGAATGATGCTCTGCTGGACCTGGTAATCTAAAACCATGCAGATCTTATTACGATTGTCCATATAAAAGAACATCTGGGTAGCAGCGACCCTAACAAGATTTAATTTGTCAGCTGTAAACAGCAAGCACATACAGGAAAAATAAAAACGCTCAGTTTTAAGAGAGCTAATTTTCCAAGGCTAAGAGCTGTTCTCCAAGACTTAGACTAGTAGGAAATATTGGCATCAATGAACACAACACAGAAATGGGAGTTCTTCAAAAAGACTGTATGTGAACACACTGCAAAATTTATTCCCATGGGCAACAAGTTTAAAAGGTTAAAAATCAAACCTATGTGGCTTACGGCGAAAGTTAAAAAAGCCATAGATAATAAGAAAAGAGCTTTTATTAAATATAAAAATGAAGGAACGCTATAATCGTTTAAACGTTACAAAGAATATAACAGAATATGCAAAAAGGAAATAAAGGCTGTAAAAATTGAAAATGAACGACAGATTGCAAAAGATAGCAGGACAAACCCCAAAAAAGTCCCTCATGTACACTTGACGTTTTTACAGCTGCTGTTTTTGGCATTTGACGTTTCTTTCTACAGTTAATAAACTCCCCAGCATGTTATCTTGTGTGTCTATATGCATATAGGCTGTAATCAACAGTTTTTAGCAGGAAAAAATGCCCAAAACACGGCAAAATGCAGTAAACCACCGCAAATTTTTTTTTATGTAAAAAAAAAACCGCAAAAAAGGTAAACGTGGGAAAATGCTGCTACTCACGGCAAAACGCCACTAAACACTAATGCAAAAATGGTAAAAAAAAGCTGAAAAACTCACGTTTTTTTAATGTGACTTTACACAGCTAACGTTACCAGCGTTATCAAAACGTCAAGTGTGCATGATGGCTAATAGTAAAAAGGTCCGGTCCGAGCATGTAGGCCCTTTACAAAATGGTCTAGAGTGGGTGACTGGGGACAAAGAGAAGACAAATTTATTAAATACCTTCTTCAGCTCTTTGTATATGAAGGAGCATGGGGGAGCTCTTGTCCATAATGGGCATGGTATTGACACAGCCCCAGATGATCCACATTAGCTCACAGTTGATATGATCCAAAAATATTTATCCAGAATAAAGGTGAATAAAGCACCTGGACAACAAGTCCTTAAAGAATTGAGCTCTGTCATTTCAAAGCCATTGTTTCTCATTTTTAGGGACTCTTTAATGACTGGCATAGTACCACTGGATTGGAGTAAGGCCAATGTGGTGCCAATAATTAAAAAGGGGTCAAAATCTTTACCAAGTAATTATAGACCTGTTAGTTTAACTTCAATAGTTGGGAAGATACTGGAGAGTTTAATAAAAGACCACATAGATGAGTTCTTGCTTGAAATAAATATTTTAAACAACAGACAACATGGATTCTTGAAAGACAGAAGTTGTCAAACAAATCTGATTTCTTTTTATGAGGAGGTGATCAAAACCTTGGACAGAGGGGTGGCGGTTGAGGTGGTATACTTGGACTTTGCAAATGCGTTTGACACAGTTCCCCCCACACGGCTAATTTGTAAGGTAAAGTCTACGGGCTTGGAAAAATCTGTATGTAAATGGTTAGAAAACAGGCTAAAAGATCGTATTCAGAGAGTAGTGGTTAATGATTCATACTCTCAATGGTCTAGGGTTGTCAGTGGTGTACCCCAAGGTTCAGTGTTGGGACCCTTACTTTTTAATCTATTTATAAACTATATAGGGTATGAGATTAACAATACCATTTCAGTCTTTGCAGATGACACCAAGCTGTGCAGTGGAATAATGTCCTTACAGGATGTCTGCAATTTACAAGCCGACCTCAATGCACTGTTTAATTGGGCAACTATGTTGCAAATGACGTTTAATGCTGATAAATGTAAGGTTATGCACTTGGGGGCTAAGAATATGCGTGCATCATACATGTTAGGGGGAGTACAAGTGTCTACATTTAGATAATCCCTGAAAAACCATCTCTTCAGGCAAGCCTTTCCTGTCCGTACCGAATATCCATGCTTATTTTCTCCATTAGCCCATCCCCCACAGTTATTACCTTTTGTATCAATTGACCCTCTCTTTTAGGTTGTAAGCTCTAATGAGCAGGGCCTTCTGTGTCCTACTGTGTTAAATTGTATTGTAATTGTACTGTCTGCCCTCACGTTGTAAAACGCTGCACAAACTGTTGGCGCTATATAAATCTTGTATAATAATAATTATAGTAATATGTTAAGTTTACATTGGATGATGTATGTAACCTTGTTGATATGGAAAGGCCTATATTGAAAATGGTATATTTAATATCATGTTGCAAATTTTTGTAATAGAGTTTATTAAAATAATAAACTACAGGGACCTGGGGTGGTAATTTTGTATTTCATGTACTGCACCATCTGCTGGCCTAGCTATGGCCATACACTATGTAAATTTCCATCAGTTCATCAGGAAATTCGCTTCATAATTGACCTTTTCGGCACCCTCCTGTCCCACATCTTTCCAATTGAATGCATCCGCTGTTTGGGTATTCTGACCCCTACCAGTGCTGGATGTCAGTGCAATTGGGACATCAGGAAATTAATGTATTCATGTTTAAGGAAAAAGTGTATGGCCTAGTATTGTGCAACAATTTTTCTCTGAGAACTACTGTATCTAAGGCAAGGTTCACACTCTGTGCGGGGACGGCAGCCCATTCATTTGAATGGACTGCTGTGCCTCCTGAACACTGCACCTTTTCCTAAAATGTGGCCCACACGGAAACCACAAAGGCAGTACGGTTCCCAGTGCAGGAAGCCGCTCTGCGGTTTCCAATGCATTGCGGTCCCATTAGGATTGATACCACCATGTATCTATTAAACTGCAGCACGTTTTTTCCTGTGGGTGGCTGCAAGTGCGGAAACAGGTGTAGTCCCTAGCCTAACTGGTTGCCTAGCTTTGTGAAGAGCCTGATATTTACAGTATACAGTAATACCTCGGTTTACAAATTTAATTCGTTCTGCAGGACTTTTTGTATAGCGAAAAATTTGTAAACCGAAGTGCCGTTTCTCATAGGAATACATTAAAAACCAATTAATCCATTCCGGAGGTCAGAAAAAAGTAAACGATACTATAATACCGCATGAATTTTTATCAAGGCATGCGGTATTTTAGTAGTGACAATCATGTGTTAATGTTTCAGCTGTCAGCGGGGTTCCCCACTGACAGCTGAATGTAAAAGAATTGCTGGCAATTAAAAAAAATTATTTAAAAAACGGTGTGGGGTCCCCCTTCCCATCTATACCAAGCCCTTTGGGTATGGTATGAATTTTGAGGGGAACTCCTGCGCCAGAATTAAAAAAAAAATGGTGTGGGGCCCCCCCCTTCCCAAAATCCATACCAGATCCTTATCCGAGCATGCAGGTCAGGAAAGGGTGGGGTGAGCAAGGGCCCCCCTCCTGAACCATACCAGACCACATGCCTTCAACATGGGGGAGTGCTTTGGGGCAGGGGGGGCTCCCCCCCATAGCACCTTGTCCCCATGCTGATGGTGACAAGAGCCTCTTCCCCACAACCCTGGCCAGTGGTTGTGGGCATCTGTAGGCAGGGGGCTTGTGGGAATTTGGAAGCCCCCTTTAACAAGATGGCCCCCAGATCCCGCCCCCCCATGTGAATGAGTATGGGGTACATGATACCTCTACCCATTCACAAAAAGTGTGTGAAAAAAGACAGGACACGGTCTTTGACAAGTCCTTTATTAAATGAAAAAATTAAAAGAATGTCCCCTGCAGTAGATCCAAGGTCAATCATGATGCCCTCCGGCGCTGCCGACCCAAAAAAGGGAAAAAAAAAAAAAAAGGTTCTGTTCCCGATGATGGCTTCCACCTGATTGACCCCGCCCCAGGTGACATAATTGATGTCACCTGGGGTGGGGTCACATGCTTGATGTCCCCGGGTGGCCCCGCCCTTTATATATTTAAGAACTGTCAAGCCAGCTCAGAGGCAGAGGGCTAGAAGCCATCGTCAGAAACGGAACCTTTTTTTTTCGGGTCGGCAGCGGACATCGTGATTGACGTTGGATCTACTGCGGGGGACATTATTTTAGTATTTTTCTTTTAATAAATGACTTCTCAAAAACCGTGTCCTGTTTTTTTTCACACTACACTTTTTGTTTTTTGTGAATGTGTAGGGGTACCATGTACCCCATACTCATTCACATAGGGGGGCAGGATCTGGGTTGTTGGGAAGAGGCCCTTGTCCCAATTAGATGGGGACAAGGCTTTCTGCGGGGGGAGCCCCTCTGCCCCAAAGCGCCCCCCCCATGTTGAGGACAGGAAGGGGGGTGCTCGTTCATCCCGTCCCCCCCTTTCCTGACCTGCCGGGCTGCATGCTCGAATAAGGGACTGGTATGGATTCTGGGGGGATCCCCACACCATTTTTGTTTACATTTTGGTGTGGGAGTTCCCCTTAAAATCCATACCAGACTCGAAGAGCTTGGTATGGATGAGAAGGGGATACCCCACGCAGTTTTATAAATTTTATTATGGTGCTGGTTTTTAAATGTAATTACCACTTTTATTTTTCTTCACTATCACTCAGAAATTCAGCTGTCACTTTACCCCCAGCTAAAAGAGAGAGAGTTTTCTTTTCGTTTATTTCCCCAAGTTAAAAGAAACAATGGTTACTTTTAGTTTCTTAAAAGAAACAAAGTTTCCTTTAACTCCGGGGAAAGTGACAGCTAATCCTGTGAGCTATAGTGAATAAAAAAAAAAAAAGCCGGCAATTGTATTTAAAAAGTAGCAACGACATACATTTTGTATTGCAAAAAAAAAAATTTGCAAAAAATTCTTAAAACCAAGGCATTATTTTCAATGGATTTTCATTTGTAAACAGAAAATTGCGCTAACTGAGGCATTCGTAAACCGAGGTACCACTGTTCTTTACATTTTGTTCACTTGCATGAGTAGAGGTAATTTGTGGACTAGTAACTAAACTCAACTACATAAACAATTTTTCTTCTTTTTTCATATAGTCTGATACCAACATTCTTAGCAAGCTAGATCATTACAATCTGGGAAATTTTGGCCGTTTGGTGTCAAGTGTTATAAAAAATTCTTGGCCAAAGGATAACCAGGGAAACCAAGTTAAAGACGGTGATGGAATTTTACAGCACTTGCTAACATGGCCTGATGCAACGTACATATTTAAGCTTTATGGTAAGTGTAATTTTGCTGCCTTTACAAATGTAAAAGTGCACTTTAAATCATGCTTTTTGCCCTTAATACTTAGAGTACTCCACTCTCCATCTCCCCAAATGCATACTTCTTGATTGCTTACTCTGATATATTTTTTTACAACGTACATCTGATGGGGAAAATCTTCACTATTCTGGCTGCACCTGTAGTCTGTCCCCCATTGACTTATTTGGGACCATTTTCTGATGCCAGAGATGCTAGAGATACTGTGTATCAAAATCAAATACTGGTCAAGCGCTTCTAATATATGATATAACAAATCAAATATCATATAACCTCACACCATAAGCCTTTATCATAAACAGATCCCCGCAGTATTCAGTATCCTTTTGTGAATGTGAAGAAGAAAAGTGTGTGTGTATCTATATATATATACAGTATATATATATATATATATATATATATATATATATATATATATATATATATACCAAAAGTATCGGGACGAACGCACGTGAACTTTAATGGCATCCCAGTCTTGGTCCATAGGGTTCAATATTGAGCTGGCCAACCCTTTGCAGCTATGACAGCTTCAAGTCTTCTGGGAAGGCTGGTTAGCACTTCCGCCTGGCAGTACTAGGGTCGTTGGTTCGAATCCCAGCCACGGCACCTCCTGCCTGTAGGGTGCTCCGGTTTCCTCCCACACTCCAAAGACATGCTGGTAGGTTAATTGGATCCTGTCTAAATTGGCCCTTGTATATGAATGTGACTTAGGGACCTTAAATTGTTCGCCCCTTGAGGGTTAGGGACTGATGTGAATGTACAATATATATATGTAAAGTGCTGCGTAAATTGATGGCGCTATATAAGTAGCTGAAATAAATAAAGGCTGTCCACAAGGTCTAGGAATGGGACTATGGGAATGTTTGACCATTCTTCCAGAAGCGCATTTGTGAGGTGAGGCACTGATGTTGAATGACAAGGCCTTGCTCACAGTCTCCTCTAATTCATCCCAAAGGTGTTCTTTCGGGTGGAGGTCAGGACTCTGTGCAGGCTAGTCACGTTCCTCCACCCCAAACTCGCTCATCCATGTCTTTATGGACCTTGTTTTGTGCACTGGTGCGCTGTCATGTTTAAACAGGAAGAGGCCATCGCCAAACTGTTTGCACAACGTTGGGAGCATAAAATTGTCCCAAATGTCTTGGTATGCAGACACCTTAAGAGTTGCCTTCACTGGAACTAAGGGGCCAAGCCCAACCCCTAGAAAACAACCCCACATCATAATCTCCCCTCCATCAAACTTTACACCTGGCACAGTGCAGTCAGGCAAGTACCATTCTCCTGACAACCGCCAAACCCAGACATGTCCATCAGATTGCCAGACAGAGAAGCATGTTTGGTAACTCTAGAGAACACTTCTCCACTGCTCTAGAGTCCAGTGGTGGTGTTGTTTTGGCAACTTTGCCACCTCACTTATTCCCTTGGTTCTAAGATTATAAATGTAATAAGTGATTACAATCTTTTGTCTATACATGAATTTAGCCGATCCTGATGTGGCTAATACCAATAAAGCTAATACCAAATGATAACAACAAAAGAAGCTTGCTATTAATCAAATACAACAAAATATAATGTATCCGGTATAACTTTAAAAGTAGTAATATTACAATGCAAATACAGAATGTTACCAATACAAAGAGATGACTACAGGAAAGAAAGTTACAGAAAAGAAACATAGAATAATATGTTACTCAGACATCCTGATGACTGGGCTTCCAAAGAGGCAAGGGACAAAGAGACATTGGGGGTTTTCGTTGTGGTGTTATATACTCTTTGCAAAAGACCACCCCTAGACTCACCCACCCAAGTAAATTCACACCTTTCCACATATCTTAACCTCCAATGGGTGGACTCAGAACACTGGTCAGTTTAGTTAAAGAAAAACAGGATTTCTCAGCTGCCTTCCTTCCCCCTCACCTCAACTGAGTCTTTTGAAGTAACATCCCAACATCCCCCACAGAGCTATTTGTCACATTCCCCTGTAGTGTTATTTAACATGACAGCCAGAGAATTCCAAGGCTGGCATATACTTAGACCCCTATCAAAAGTTCACAATAATGTTTATGATGGTGAATATTATAGGCACAAAATAGCCATTACAGCGTCCTTTACACCACTGCATCCAAAGCTTTGCATTGCACTTGGTGATGTAAAGCTTGGATGCAGCTCCTCGGCCATGGAAACCCATTCCATGAAGCTCTCTACACACTGTTGTTGTGCTAAACTGAAGGCCATACGAATTTTGGAGGTCTTTAGCTTCTGACTCTGCAGACAGTTGGCTTCTGTGTGCTTCAGCATGTGCTGACCCCTCTCTGTCATTTTACATAGCCTACCACTTCATGGCTGAGTTGCTGTTGTTCCTAGTTGCTTCCTCTTTGCTCTAATACCACTAACAGTTGACAGTGGAAAATTTAGTAGCAAGGAAATTTCACTGATGGATTTATTGCACAGGGAGCAACCAATCACAGTACCACACTTGAATTTTCTTTCACAAATGTTTGTAGAAGCAGTCTGCATGCCTAGGTGCTTGAATTTATACACCTGTGGCTATGAAGGTGATTGGAACACCTGAATCCAATGATTGGGTGTATATATACAGGTTATCCAGAAAGTATTTACAGCACTTAAGTTTTGCCACATTTTGTTATGTTACAGTCTTATTCCAATATGGATTAAATTCATTTTTTTTCCTCAACTTTCTACAAACAACACCCCATATTGACAACATTAAAGAAGTTGGTTTTGAATTATTTGCTATTTATTAAAAATTAAAAAAAAACACATACATAAGTATTCACAGCCTTTTCCATGACACTCAATATTTAGCTCTGGTGCATCCTGTTCCCATTGATCATCCTTGAGATGTTTCCACAACTTGATTGGAATCCACCTGTGGGAAATTCAGTTGATTAAACATGATTAGGAAAGGCATAAACCTGTCTATATAAGGTCCCACAGTTAACAGTACATGTCAGAGCACAAACCAAGCCATGAAGTCCAAGGAAAATCAAGGCACGGATCTGAAAAATTTCTGTAGCATTGAAGGTCCCAGTGAGCACAGTGGCCTCCATCATCTGTAAATGGAAGAAGTTTGGAACCACCAGGAATCTTCCTAGAGCGGGCCGCCTGGCCAAAATGAGCAATCGAGGGAGAAGGGCCTTAGCCAGGGAGGTAACCAAACACCCGGTGGTCACCCTGAAAGAGCTCCAGCATTTCTCTGTGGAGAGAAGATCCATCTCTGCAGCACTCCACCAATTAGGCCTGTATGGTAGAGTGGCCAGACGGAAGCCACTCCTCAGTAAAAGGCAAATGGCAGCATGCCTTGAGTTTGCCAAAAGCACCTGAGGGACTCTCAGACCATGAGAAACAAAACTCTCTGGTCTGATGAAAGAAAGATTGAACTCTTTGGCCTGAATGCCAAGTGTTATGTCTGGAGGAAACTAGGCACTGCTCACCACCTGGCCAACGCCATCCCTACAGTGAAGCATGGTAGTGGCAGCATCATGCTGTGCAGATGTTTTTCACTATCAGAAACTGGGAGACTAGTCAGGATCGAAGGAAAGATGAATTCAGCAATGTACAAGACACATCCTTTATGAAAACCTGTTCCAGAGCACTCTGGACCTTAGACTGAGGCGACGGTTCATTTTTAAACAGGACAATGACCATAAGCACACAGCTCCACATAACAAAGGAGTGGCTACGGGCCAACTCTGTGAATGTACTGGAGCGGCCCAGCCAGAGCCCAGACTTGAACTCGATTGACCATCTCTGGAGAGATCTGAAAATGACTGTGCACCAACACTCCCCATCCAACCTGATGGAGCTTGAGAGGTTACTGCAAAGAAGAATGGGAGAAATTGCCCAAAAATAGGTGTGCCAAGCTTGTAGCGTCATACTGAAAATGACTTGAGGCTGTAAAGGGTGCAAATGGTGCTTCAACAAAGTATTGAGCAAAGGCTGTGAATACTTATGTACATGTGTTTTTTTTCGTTTTTTTTATTTTTAATAATATGCAAAGATTTCAGAACGAACTTCTTTCACGTTGTCATTATGGGGTATTGTTTGTAGAATGTTGAGGAAAATGTAATTTGATCCATTTTGGAATAAGGCTGTAACATAACAAAATGTGGCAAAAGTTAAGCGCTATGAATACTTTCTGGATACGCCCAGTTTTGTAAGGCCATCACCTGGTTCTCTGTTCATACCTTTTCATATGTTCTAAAAGGTGGACGTATAATCTTCTGCAGATGCAATCTTTGGCAGCAAGGTGCTCACAGCAGTGCTTTAAAGTTGGATCTGTTGACTCTTGTTGTTGGGCCTATTTACACATTTCTATTTGCCTAATTGTTCCCCACCCTTCTCATGTATTGCTTAGGGACTTCCCAGAGTCTATGAATACACACCCTATGTCCTAGAATTTTGACTTAGCTGTAAATTCCAAATCACAGAGTATAGTACAGGACACCCTCCCTTTTATTCTTAGGCTTACACTACATTGCCTAAAACAAAACTGAGGACTCATGGAGTGGGGTAGGGTTAAGGGGGGAGTTGTGCTCATCCACAAAAGCTTTGCCAGTGTCCAGTCACCTGAAAGTATGACTATAGCTCAGGGTCTATGAATACTGTGTGCTGTACTGTACTCTATGTACTCTAAGATATTAAATTTACAGGAAAGTCAAAATTCTTATTGCAGTACATATTTGCAACACATGCAAAATAACCCATAGTTCATCTCTTTAGAGTACAAAAAAATGTTGCTTTTCCAGATGTCCAGTGACCTCCTAACTTTCTGTTTGAGCTGACAACATGGTACCTTTGCTGCACTAAAGTCACACGTTTTGTTAGTCCTGCACAATTCTCTCCGGCCATGTACTGTATATATATGTATGTGGGTGTGTGTATATATACAGTATGTGTGTATGTGTATATATATATATATATGTATATATATATATATATGTGTATATATATATATATACATTCACAAAAGGATACTGAATACTGGGGGGAATCTGTTTTATGATAAAGGGTTATGGTGTGAGGTTATCTGATATTTGATTTGTTGTGTCATATTGGAAGCGATTCACCGGTATTTGGTTTTGATTCATTAACACAATAGAGTGACTGCCCAGTTGGGTGGTAGCTGCTTTCCTGATTCAATCTGACTTACTTTGACCTATTTATTTATTTATTTATTTATGGTTGTGAGTGCTAATAGCGTGGGGGTTTTACTATTTTTATTTTAGAGATACTGTATAATCCCATAGAAATCTATGGAAAGCTACTGCACAGGAGCAGGCAGCATAGTGAAGATTTTCCCATAAATGTGTAAAACAGTATTAAACCCAAAACCAAAAATGTATTATATTGCAGCATACTAATTCTCAGATGGTGGCTGCATTCTTTTTTTTTTTCCTTGGCTTTTTCCCCATTGTTTTTACTTGGTGAACTGGCCAGTAACACATCTCCATTTTTAGTGCCTACACTCTGGATGAAGGAGCACAGAGACACATTTGGACAGCGCATTGTCATTCTGGGGGAAGGGGAGTGTTAGATGCATTAGCAGATTTAGATACACTAACAAATTGAGGCTAAACTCCAGGTAACACTTTTTAAGCAGTTTTTTTGCTTTTGGTTTCAAAGTTTTAGGTGCATAAAAATGGAGGAGTTTAAGCACCTTAAACTCTGTTAGTGTTCTACATTGCTTTGGGACGTCCCATGGTGCATGTCCTGTAATATACGATTAAGATAACAGGGATTTTGACTTACCTGTAAATTCAATATCTTGGAGTGCAATACAGGATACCCCTTCCAAAACTCTCCTTGTTACTCTGCATTGCTTTCTACAAATCTGAGGACTCGTGGAGTGGGTTAGTGTTATAGGGGAGGTCTCAAAAGCTTGCCAGTGCCCAATCACGTGAGGGTACAAGCTTGTAACCCATGGTGTATGAAAAAGTTGCCTGTGAGCTGTGCTGTACTCCAGGATATGTAATTCATAGTATGTATAGACTGTGGGTTCTAGTGTCATTAGTGTCATACCTTCAGGTGACTGGACATAGCCCAGTTTTACAGGACACTTCTCCTGGGTGCCTCCTCTATAACCCTATCCACACTTTATGGATCCTCAGTTTTTTGCTAGTGTCTCCAGGTGATGGACCTCTTCTCCTTCAGGGAGAAATCAATTAACTTAACCATTTCTATGGGGCTATAGGCAGCAGTCTAATTTATCAAACATGCAAAGAATAAAAACAACCAACACACCAAATGGATTAAAATAGGCCACGGCTTGGTTTATTGGGTTAAATCATCTTAACAATATAAACTTTAACAACACCATAACTTTATTTATCAAAATACTCAGAATTTATTAACAACTCAGCCCAGCAACTAAGACTCGAGCTGACCAAGCATTTGGAATAACCATCTTCGTACATATCCTCTTTGATATATAAACCAAAAGGGGGGGGGGGGGTTAAATTAATCTTATAGCCTTTCAGGGCTTGTCTAACAGAAAAGCAGCTCAAGCAAGTAGGAAGATGATAAAGGCATAAGAAAAAAGAAACTGCTGATAATAGTTTTCTAATGTGTGACCAGGAATAATGTTGTTTCATAAAGAGTGGAAAAGTTCCAAGTAGAATGTGCCACAGAATGCAAAATATTTTCAAAAATTAAATCAGTTCCCATAAATGTAGCAGGCAAGCAACACCGTATAGATCTGCTTCTGGCATCTTTTAGAAAACTGGTCCGTTTGCAGTCCTGAAAGAGCATCTTCTACAATGTTAAGCTTACCTGGGAAACACCTAGCCTTTATCCAAATATTGCAGTGCAGACAGAGAAAGGCCATACAATGTAAGAAAGAAACAACCTGGGGGGACAACTGATTGCAAACATTACCCCTTTATTATCAGTAATCAGAGTCTCCTGTGGGAAAATTGACTTCCCCTAATTTCCAGTGTGACAAATATTGTAAATAACAATGTTTCTACAAAAACCATTAGAAATTCATCTGGAAGGCCATTCAGATGCACAATAATAGTTTCTCCATACAGCCCCAAAACTGATATAGCCAACTGCGTCAGTGGATAAGCAGAAGTGTATCTGTAACAAATTCCTGCTGCCACAAAGTCTTTCCGTTAAAATGCTCCAAAGATGTTATCCAGATCCAACAAATCTTTCTTAATATTTGATGTCAGTCTAATATGTGATGTTGGGTTTTTCATACCTGAAATAGCAACATAGAGCCTCCGAGAGCAAATCCTACCCATTGGTATAACGTTTCGAATAAAAGTCAACAGTAACTGATGAAGTCTATATAATTTATCTTCTGGTAAATGAAATTCCATAGCTACCGTATCCAAAGTGATGCCTAAGAAGACAATACATGTAGTCGGAAAAACTGTCTTTTCATCAGCTAATGGAATATCAGTATAATTACATACTGAAAAAAATGTTTGCAAAAGATAAAAAAGACAATTATTTGTATTTTTTATGCTTCTATGAACAAGAAATCATCTAGATAATGCATAGAAAAATGTAAATCAACTACCTTATTTACTACCCATTATAAGAAAGATGAAAACATTTTGAAATGAAACCAAAATACAGAACAACCCATTGGCAAATATTTGTCAAAATAAAACTTGTTTTCAAAACATTTCTAAAGAATTAAAACATTTGGATTGAGAGGAAGTAGCCTAAAAGCTGATTTTATATCCGCCTTTGACATTATTATTGCATGTTGGCATTAAAGGCAAAGTTTTGTACCAAATGAGTCATAGGAAGCATATGAGAGGATAATTCTGGGTTTATCTGGTCAGTTAATGCAGGCCTTGAAGTTTACACTTGCCTCCTCGCATTGGCGAGTGGAAATAAGGTGGGGGCGAGTGTGTCCCCCTGGGCCGTCTTGCTGAGCAGGCTCAGAACTCAGGGCTGGCTCCATCACTCGCACTGGGAGCTGTCAGACTGCTCAATAGCTAAGCAAAGTGAAAGCAAAGGAAGGAGAGTGTGCTGTGCTCTCTGCCTCCCTCTAGAGTGCAGTACCCAGCTCTGTGAGTGAAGGTAATGAAGTACTGTACTGCAACTTATAGGGCTGTGTGTGTATCTGTGTGCGCGTGTGTATCTGGGTGTGTATATGTACATGTGTCTGTGTGTGTGCGTGTGTATCTGTGTGTGTGTATGTAAATGTGTTTGTGTGTGTGTATGTACATGTGTCTGTGTGCGTATACGTTTGTGTGTATGTACATGTGTGTACCTGTGTTTCTGTGCATGTGTGTACATGTTTCTGTGTGTGAGTGTGTGTGTGAGTGTGTACATGTGTCTGTATGTGTGTGTTTAAGCATACATGTATGGGTGGTTTGGTCAGGTTCAGGATGATGTGGTTATTATGGGTGGTAGAGCATGGCGCATTTGAAGTATTGCTGGGTTGGACAGAAGGTAGGATATGCTTGGTAGAGTTATGGTTTGGTGAGTGAGAGATTATGGCTGTATGCGGTGCATGGTCTAAATATGATGTAGTGCTAGGGGGACATTGGAGGCCCTGATGTAATATAGGGGGACATTGGGGACACTGATATAATGTGGGGGAATCTGGGGACCCTGATTTAATGTGGGGGGACTCTGGGGACCCTGATGTAGTGTGGGTAACATTTAACAGTGTCATTTCATTAGATAATTTACATGGGCATGTTTAGGGGCAGAATTAGGGGCGATCCAGGGTAGGGGTTGGGTGGGGCAACTGGTGGCGTGCAACTGTTAAGGTCAGGCTAGTAGCTCAGGACTTGAAATTTTGAGCCCTGATTGAGCTACCAAAATGGAAGGACAAGTAGTGAATAAGCCAGAATGTATTAGTCTCCTTTTTAGGGGCTACACCTAAAGGAGATATCCGAAAATTTGAGATGGGGGGTTTATCAAAAGGGCCTTCCATTCTTCCTGGTGACACTTCCTTATATAATTTGTTCCGCAGAGTATGAGGAAATCCCCTTACTGATTTCAAATTGCTAACAATAGAACATCCACTACCCTCAAAAGATGGGAGTTTAAGGGTGCATGTACACTGCAGCTGCTAAACTGACATTCAGGAGCTGTTGAGCGTTTTTTTCAGCAGCTTCTGAACTCTGTATTCCTATGTGTCCATGTACACATAGTCCCTTACAGTAGTTTAAAAGCAGTTGAGTTTACAGTCGTTCTCTTGAATGCAACAAAATCGCATTTAGGAGTAGATTTTACCGGCGCTTCAAACGCTTGTAAACATGGTTAACCACATTTATGCGCCTTTGTGTTTAGACAGGTTTTTGGGCTGGTCCATATCCAGGGCACACTTCACTAAGCGGTATCCGAGTATGCAGTAGAATACCGTATAGCATTTTTTAAAAAAGCCATTTGAATCCACTAAAAAAGGCTACTAAAATACCACATGAGTTATTTTATCAAGTCATGCAGTATTTTAGTAGTAAAAAGCATGCATTAATGTTTCAGCTGTCAGCGGGGTTCTCACTGACAGCTGAATGTAAAAGAAAGAATTGCCGGCAATTAAAAAATAATTAAACGGCGTGGGGTCCCCCCTCCCATTCATACCAAGCCCTTCGGGTCTGGTATGGATTTTGAAGGGAAACCCCACACCAAAATGTGAAAAAAAATGGCGTGAGGGCCACCCCAAAATCCATACTAGAGCCTTATCCGAGCATGCAGCCCAGCAGGTCAGGAAAGCATCTTTTCCCCATGTTGATGGGGACCAGGGCCTCTTTCCCACAACCCTGGGCTGTGGTTGTGGGGGTCTGCAGGCGGTGGGGGGGCCTATTGGAATCTGTAGTAGCCTTTTTTAGTGAATGTACTATTTTTCAGTGTATTCTGGGCATTTGGGAGGGTATCCTGAGGTTATCTTTTAACTACTTGCCAACCACAGATAGGCGAATGACGGCTACACTGTGGCCGTTCAGTTCTGGGAGGGCGTCATATAACGTCTTCCCAGAACGCGCTCCTGTGCGCCCCCGACGATCTCCGTGATCTCTGTGTCCTACGAACACAGCTGATCACGTGATGTGGTAAAAGGCCAATCACAGCGGCCTTTTACCACGTGATCAGCCGTGTCCAATGACACGCTGATCACCGGGGAAATGCAATTGCTGGTTCTCGGCTGCACTTTCCTCACGCTGTCAGAGCATGAGGAAAGTGCTGCCGAGAACCGGCAGTTGTCAGAGCAGGGATCGGAACCGATTATCAGTGCCACCCACCAGTGCCACCCAGAAGTGCCACCTACCTGTGCCCACCAGTGCCACCCACCTGTGCCACCCACCAGTGCCTATCAATGCAGTGCTGCCAGTCAGTGCCAATAGTCAGTGCCCAGCGGTTGCGCCAGTCAGTGCCCAGCAGTGCCGCCAGTCAGTGCCACCTATCAGTGCTGTCTATCAGTACCCATCATCAGTGCCACCTATCAGTGCCGCCTATCCGTGACACCTCGTTAGTGCTGCCTATCAGTGCCGCCTATCCGTGCCACCTCATTAGTGCTGCCTGTCAGTGCCAATCAGTGCTGCCTATCAGTGCCCATCAGTGCTGCCCATCAGTGCTGCCTCATCAACGCACATCAGTGATGGAGAAAAATTACCTGTTTGAAAAATTGTATAATAGAAACAAAGAAAAAAAATTTTTTTTTCAAAATGTTTGCAATTTTTTTGTTTATAGCTTTAAAAGTAAAGCAACCAGCGGCGATTAAATACCACAAAAAGAAAGCTCTATTTGTGAGAAAACAAATGATAAAAATTTCATATGGGTACAATCTTGCATAACCGCGCAATTGTCAATCAAAGTGTGACAGCGCTGAAAGCTGAAAATTGGCCTGGTAAAGAAGGGGTATAAGTGCCCGGTAGGCAAGTGGTTAAAAACGCTTCTAAATGCAAACTCTTCTATACGTGCATAAACGCTGTAGGTAAATGCAACTAAACTGACGTTTTTAACCTACGTTTTATAGCAGTCAGTTTCCAGCGGTCAGAAGAGTTTTTCAAATGCCCTGTATACATGAGCCCTAAAACCCTCAAAGAAATCCTCAATTAGCAGCAAAGCCATCTGCTGATGTAGGTAGGCCAGCAGCCACGGGAGCATTCTTGTTATGTTCACCGGGGTTACTGCCTTTTTGAAAGTGTCCTAGGAGGCTGCTTGGAGTTTACAAAAGCACTTATCAATAGGATAAACTCCAGAGCAGAAAGCACTTTCATGACAATATTTACAAGCATGTTCCCTTTTTGAAGGTATTCCCCAAAGGATTAACACTACTTGGCTGACGAACAACAGTTTGTGTCTCTAAGGCATAAATAAATTCAGCCATAAACTAACATCTTTGAACCCCACTGAAGGTTGGACCGCTAATTTTTTTTGTAATGCCTTGTCATAAGCAAGCCAAGCAAAGCCACTGAAACTCCTATACACCTCTAAAATTATATCAGTGTGTTGAAATAAGGCTGAACTCTTTATAAGAGATTTTTCACAAAAAGCTTGCAAGCAACTATAAAAAGACTTTATCACTGATCTGTGTCTGTCTTCCTCTGATTTGTCCTTTTTTTTTTTTTTTTGTCAGATCAGTGAAAAAATAAAGTCATTAAATCTATATACAGTACTCCCGTTTTCAAATCTTCTCTTTGATGGTTTCTGTTGCTGACAAATGAAAACCCAGAGGAGACAAAATGCAAGGCATACATTCCTTAGAACACACTTCTGACAAGCTAGTAGGTTTAACAATAGAAGGATTTAAAACCTGTGAAGCTGCAGCAGGACTCTGGTCAGACATGATTCAAGACATGTGACCCAAACTCCCACCACCACATCACCAGGCAAATAAGGAGAAATAGACAGATAAGCAGAGTGCGAGCGGACGGAGGAGGTAAGTTGTTCCAAAGAGGAAGATAAAGCAGACAATCTCAGTAAAGGGTCAGACTCGCCAATATGTGTGGAGCTGCTGAAGTCCAAAAGGAGCAGGTTAAGGCGATTTACACCATACAGGTATGCTGCTGCCGTCCTTGGTGGTTACCGAACCTCTCCTCTGGAAGTCCATGCTGTTCCTTCTTGCGCTGAAGGGACCTAGCCTGCTTTCCAGGCATACTTTGTTGCCATGGAGACGATTGGCCTCTTGGTGATGTCATTCGGAAGCTCTGCCAACCTCTTCCCACCTCCAACGCTTCTGAGCATGTGAGCCTCCTCCTCTTGGTAGAGGCCGGCCATGCTCTGTCAGTGAGTAGAGCTGTAGGCACAGTGGGGCTGTAGCTCCTTCTTTGCTGGCGCCTTCTCTTACCAATCTGCCGAGACTCCCTCTCTTCACCCCAATGACATCTTTTTGTCCTCCAACTTACGGAATTTTTCTACTGGACCTTACTCCTCTTCATTCCAGGAGAAGAGACGCTGTATTTCTCTGTTGACACTGATCACTTATGTCATCACTGCCGCTCTGCTGTGTTCTCCGTTGGCCTCGGGGGGGACCTTGGCTCACAGGTAATCCAGTCTTCTCCCACCGCTTCAGCCCACACCAACAGCTGCTGAACAAGGGTTTGCATGTTGCCAGAGAGTTCTTCCCGTAGCTGGCAGTATTATAGCTCCTTTGCCTTGAGCTCCTTGCGATGATTTCTCTCTGGCGAATGGCACAAAACCCTTGTGACAGCCTCTTTAAACAAGGATCCCTGAGCCTTGTAGAATTTTTTTTTGGGGGGGGGGGGCTCATATGACCCTATTTTACCTATCCCTTATCTACCCCTCCCTTACTATTCCGGGAGGTTCTTAATCATGTGTCCCTAATTTATCACATTAAGCCCCATTGAAATCAATTAAAATGGGGCTTATTCTGCTGCCACTATGGTCCATTAAGGTAAAATGGGGCATAAAAAGGCTACCCCTTTTTTTCTAACATTCTCTTTATTAGTTTCTAGTTGATTTTTTTTTTTTAAGAACTCCTCTTTCTTTCTTATACCACCAATAAGGGCCCAGCTGTGTAAGGCCACCATCTTGTCCTCTGTTTACTGATACCTGTCAGATCAATGCCCAATCTACAGCTCTTGGCCGCAAAGTTATTGCAGCGATATCTTGAAGTTAAGTCATTTGACCCTTGTTGTTGTTGGGCCTGTTGACACAGTTCTGTTTGTGTAGTTGTTGCCCTATCTTCTCATTCATTATTTGAGGATGTCCCAGGGTCTATAAATACTCAGCCTGTCCTGTACTATTCGATTATGATGAGGGATTTAGACTTACCTGTAAATTCCATATCTTGGAGTACTGAACACCCTTCCTTCAACTCCTCGGTTACTCTGCATTGCTTGCTACAGTTGTAGAGAAGGCTTTACCAGTGTCCAGTCACCTGAAAGTTTCAGTGTAAAACCCAGGGTCTATGAATTCAACCTGTGTCCTGTTCTTTGCTCCAAGGTATAGAAATGATAGGTTGGTCAAAATTCCTCTTTTTTTCTTTTTTGGGCATTTTGGAAGAATTAGAATCTCCATCAGCTCTTACTGCTCTATATCACGCTAGCAAGGCGATTTTCTCCTCAGTTCCAGTGGCAACATTGCACGACTGGAAGCGAGGATAAAACTCCAAAAGGGACATGAACAGCAAAACACCACCATGGCTAGTACAGCAGGTGAAATCTAGAGCCCCTATTATTTTTTTTTTGTATGCTCTGTCTGTCCCCATTGGACATTTCCACTCTGTTCTTGTCTGCTTTTTAACATTTTTAAATGAATAGGGCTATCTCCCCAACGAGGCTTCATAAAGCTTTAAAATCTTATCAGAGGTTGTAACTCTTCCATGCACTTTCCAAAACCAAATATTGTTTTCTTGAAATTGCATTCTAAATTATGGAGCAAAAATTTACAGTATATGTAAACCCTGGCCTTGTAAAACAACCCAAACAGTTTTAAAATAGAAATGAAAGGTAAAACATTTGTGTATATGTATATAAAAAAAAACCAAAAAAAAGAAACCTTTGCTTCCCCTTTTCTGATAAGTGATCACATACCCTGTTTTATATATAAATATATATATATATATATATATATATATATATATATATATATCTGTTCTCAGCTGCATAAATATGTGAGGGTGGAGAAACAGCAGCACATTGGTCTTCCCAGTGAATGGCTGTACAGAGGGGGGCATGTCATCAGATGTGTGATCATTGGAGGAGAGTAGACTGAGTTCCCAGCACAGCTAGAGAACTAACCATGCTTTGCTGTCAGTTTTTGATAGGAAAGCAGAGTTACTGGCAGGAACACCAGGTATTTCACACAAAGGAAGCAATATAAAGAGAACAGGATACTTCAAATACATGGTACAGCAGGCACATATCAGATATATGAAAAGTTGGGTTACATATTCTTTAATTCTTCATAACTAAACCTGAGAGATCCTAGTAATGACCGAAACATTAATATCTAATTTTGTAAGTAATATGTAACTGATTAATTGTATTAAATTATTTTCTGCAAATTTGTGGTAAAAAAGTGTTTTCGAATGGGCTGGCCTATATAGGTGTTTCTGCTTTTTTTTCATGTCATAGCTTCTAAAAATATCTTTAGGGCCCACTTCAAGTATTCTTTTAAGAAACCAGGACCTACCTCTTTGTCTTGATGGCTTGTCAAATGAGAAGTGTGGGTAATAACTTTTGGTTGGCTTACTTTCAGGAACGGATGCCCGAATAATATCAGAGTTTGGAGAGGACATCCAAGAACTGGTGGCTCTTTCAGAATCTGTGTTCCTGGAAGCAGTAAAAAATGTCATGGATGGCAAGGTGCTCTTCAAACATATAGAGAGTATTCTAAAGCACAAGGAGCAGTTTGTAGCCATCTGTAAACTGAGTAAGTCCATTAATACTAGACAAAATTATGTACACATCACTTGACTAGCAAACAGTAGAATGTTTTATAAAAAATCTGTATTGGCTGCTTTTCTTTTGAAGAAATTGAAAAAAAAGAGAAACTCTTCCTGAGTGAAATAAATCAAGTGTTGCAATGGAGGAAAGCTGAATTAGACACACTACAAAGAGAGCGTGAATGGGTGAACAGTCTTCTTAAAATGATCCAAAAAGTTGAACATCACATAAAAGGTATTCAGTTATAATCATTTTATTTTTATTGCAGTTAAAGAGATATTACATCCAAACCAGATTTTGATTTTATTTGATTGAGAAAGGGTTTGGTCGGTGCTTGGTTTGCACTTTAACCTGGAACTTTGGCCAGTAAATTTCCTACCACTTCAGCTATGTCCAGGGTAGACTAAAAGCCAGGCTATTTGTAGTAGGTATGTTGCCATGGGAAACCCAGTAGATGATGCACAATATAGTATTTTAGTGCTTTGGTTGATCCGATGGCTTCTTTCTAGAAATATGCAAAATTGTATATGCCAGTAATACCTTTGTTTTCACCAGTGCTCGCAGCCTGTTACGAATATTTCAGTGGTGGTGAAAATCATCTTTTCTACCTCAAATAGCATAATTGTTCTACCAATTATCTAAACATGAAAAATCCCCAAGTTTAGATTGAAGGGGTGAATATAGTTGATAAGGTAGCCTTTTCCTATAGTGACCCCTCCTTGGATAATGTCCTGGAAAATAAAAGCTGATATATCAGTGTAATAATCGCCACTAATGATAATGGTTTTCCTGATAAATACCTGGCAACAGTCTGGATTTGTGCACTTAGAGAGGGGCTCAGACGTTCTTCCCTGACATTGAGCTCATGTACTTGTCTTTGTAAGGGGCGTAGTGCCTTGTATTTAATCCCATAGTGAGATTTATGTTGTGATTCTTTTAGGTGCCATTAGATTTCCCCACACATGATTGTTATTTTAGTGTAAAACCATTTTAGGCATAGTTCTGGCCAGGTGACTGCTGGACAGTTCTCCCTGTCACGAAATCTTGTTAACGTAGGTTTAAATAAAAGGGTGTGGGAAGATAACACGTGTAGTTGGCAGTTTGGAATAGATTAGAGCAGAAATCCTTTTTTCGCACTGATCGTGGACAGTGCATCAGGATGTAAGTGTTAGGATTCTCCCATTCGGGGGGAGCATTGGGGCTGCTTCCTAGTGCAGGGAGATTAGAACAGTGTACATCACTTCACTGGAAGGCGGATGTGATGTCATGTTTTACCTGAACTGTGTGTGCACAGACTGAAGTTTTCCTTGTACGTTATGTTATTGAAAGAAGTGAAGATGAATGTCTAAAAGAATACATTATTTTGTCTCTGTTGGAACTACAATAGTATTTTCTTTTTGCAACCACAAGTAAATGCCTTCATTTAACAGCAGTGACAATCCTATCTGGACCACGTATGGAGGTGTCAAAGCAGACTCCGGTGAGGAAAGTAGGGCTCTGTAGTAGCACTGGATAATCTAGCTCTGCCCGGTTGGATCCTGCTTAGTGGTCCTGAAGGGGTGATGGGGTAGGTGATGATTTTCACACCTATTGGTGCCACCCCAGGTAATTTGGACAAAATACCTGTCAGGAATTTTTGGGGGCCTCAGCAAAGTTTATTGGAAAATCTCTGTTGTGAGGCACAGGAGTCTGAGCTTGACCCAGTGGCCTGTGAAAGGAAACAGGTGTTCAGTAGGCAGATCTTTGACTTCCTTGAAAGGATAGTTCATCTTTACCAAAAAAAACTACCTATGCAAAGTTGAATAATACCCTTGCTCGAATACTCCCAGGATGTCAGTCTACATGTTACTGCTCACCTCCTCCATCACAGAAGTGAGCTTTCAGATACTGAGCTCAGAACTACTACATCAGGGGAGAGAAAGAGAATAAGCTTACTCTTGTAATGGTGTGGGTGAGGGTGATTAGGCTTCACTTAGCAACATCTTGGGAGTACTTGGAAAATGTCCTTGGAGTATTCCAGTCAGGCTTCATGAGGTACGTAAATGGTGTACACTTATAGCAAGGACATTCTTTAACTTTAGTCAGAGACAAAGTTTGTTTTTATCGACAGATGCCCCTTACCTGCATAGGCAGTTCTTTTTCAGTTGAGAGACTTGCTAAGTGGAGAAACTGACGTAAGGATCACATCCCTACACATTACACCTTTTAAAAAGTCAGCATTGGCATCTCCTTTATTTTTATAGTGGCGTGTTCTTCATAACAGTGTACTGCAATATAATTGTATAATTGTTTTTTTTCCCCCAAGTAAATGTCACTGAAATTCACTCGAAGCATTTACAAGAGCTGGGATCACAGAAACTGATGGATATTTTACCAGTAAAGACACTTAATTCTTCTGATAAATGTACTGCGGTTAACTTGTCTTATTATAACAACCTTAGTGCTGCATCCATGGCCATGGCTAAACACCTGAACATTTTCATGAATAGCCATGTTTTCACCATTTGTTGGGAGAGACAAGCCAAGATTCTTGCTGAGAATTCCCATGAAGAATCCTCTGATGAAAGTGAAGATGACAACGATTTGGAGTTCACTGTTGAGGAAATAGTCGATGAACTCTTCAATCCGTGTTTTGAAAACTGTAAGAAAATTTATAACGACCTTAAATCTGGACAAGTGACCTTTGAAGTTGTGGAAAAGTTTTTAGCAGATTTCAAAGGCAATTATGAAAAACTGGAAAAAGAGCTTAAAATATTGCATCACTTGGGAGACAAAGGTGATGAAAGATGGATCTTGAACCGTGTGAGGCAGATTGAACAGTTTCACCAACTTGATGTTGCCTTTCGTTCTGCAGCGGTTATATCTGAAATAAAATTATTTTTCAAGCTGAAGGGAGACTTCAAAACTTTAGAAACCCTGCTACAATTTGTAAGTAGCCTAAATCAATATATTTTTTTACTGTGACTGATGATAATTTAGTAAGCATTGTGGGTGTTGGAGGGGCAGAGCAGAGAGCCTGTAACTGACAGTCATGAGCCCTCTGCTCACGGAACACCGAGAACTGAGTAATCAGTGGTCTTTGATTGCTCAGTTGTCATCCACCTAGGTGAGTATGATTTTTTTTTTTTTTGTTAACCCATACTTCTCTTTTAAGGATGGCAGAGGTTGATGTTAATCAAGAAGAGCTGATATCAGACATACAGGGAGAGACTTCAAAATCGTATTGCACTTAACCTCTTTGCAGGTTCTGCATTAAGGAGAATTAGTTCCGTTGACTTAAGCTGGCCATCCAATGAGTGAATTTCAGATGGTTCTTAATGAAATGGCCGAAATTTGCTATGTGGGTGACCTTGTCGGCTCCTTCCCACTTGACAACATTTGACTGTAAATCAAAGGAGATGGATGGTAAATTTTTGGCAGGACAGTGGCTGTAGTATGGGTCAGTACAATTTGGATGGAAGAATCTATTTGCAATCTACAGAATGAAACAATATTTTAAAAATCTAATGGTGTTTGGCAAGCCTTAGCGGTGTGGATTTATCAACCTTTTGGTCACCCTGGCATACACTGACACCTAATACAGTCAACCTCAAGCTGTAAAAATTACAGTTTCATCTCAGCAAAAATAGCTGTTTGTAGTTCTGAAGAAAAAAAACAGTTTAAAAGATGAGTATGGTCAAAAGTCTTTTGGCCATACTTCTCTTCTGTGTCACAGAAGATCTGCATTCCTGGCGGCTAAAGCTTCCTGTCAGCATGACGTCACAGAAACGGTTCATGCTCTGCAGGGATCCCAACTTTAATGTTGGGATCCACCAAGATGCCTGATCAGCAGCTGGCTTATGTGCCACTGAGAGCCCGAGCCAGCTGCTTTCACCCCCTGCACAGCCCAGAACTTAAGTGAGCACTGGAGGGACAGTGCAGAGAGATGGTGACTGACTGTCACCACTCTGTACTCAGTGAAGACCAAGAACTGAGCAGTTATCGGTCATGTGATCGCTCAGTTTTTAGTCTTAGAGTCGGCGGGGGATAGATGCAGGACCAATCCACCTATGCATCCACCTAGGTGAGTATTTAAGTTTGTTTTATTTGTTATCTCACACTTCTCATTTAAAGGCAACTCCACATTTCACAAAAAAATAAAAAATGCACATATATTTGAAGGAAAAAAAGTATGCATTTATTATTTTTTGTATAGGATCCTGAAAAGCTTTGAATCCCATTTGTGTTCAATCTGAGTTTATTGACGTTTTTAAAAATACAAAATAGAAAAACAGAAAATGTGTCCTCGTAAAATAGGACATACAAAATAACAAAAAATAAAAAGGTGAGGGGGGATAAATACAGAAAACCAAGTGGGGACAAAGCAAAATACAGATAAGAGTATACAGTATAGGGGTCGGTTGAGGTGGCACAAAAGGATCAAAGAGCCTGTTAGTAAAGGCAAGAACAGATTAGGCAATGACAGTAACATTGGTACATCTCAAAGGATAATAACCAGGCACTAGTGGAGGTTTACAGTGAATAAAAAAGGTGCCTCTATAATGTTACCATTTTACCAGCAAACATAAAGTGCACAGTTGGTAGTAACAGGTCAACCCTGAGCCCCACTGTGGTAGAAAAAAAAATTAGTAATAAGAGAAAACAGGAAAGAAAGAAAAATGGAAAAAAAACTACAGCCCAAGGAGAGTGCCCAGAAACAGGGGAAATCCACTAGAAGAAACAACCCTTGGTTTAGACAACCAGCCTTCTCTGTACATATTCCAGGGGAGCCAAGTACAATGACAGCGCTCATGTGTGCACAGTGTTTCTGCCAGTAGCGATTACACGCGTTCAATGTGGTCCATCTCTTCTACCGACTTTTGCCAGTGACGAGGTATTATCAGCCTGGCCGCTATCAAGCAGTGGCATAAGATGCCTGTTTAATATGCTTATAGGACCCAGGAAGAATGGAGAGCAGGACCAGTTGGTGCATATTAGGGATAGTCGGGTCCATATCAGCAGTATAGGTGCGTAAAACTAGATCCCAGAAGGATCTGGAATTTACATTGAGTTTCTAAGATATGAGATTCTGTAAAAGTATCTGCGATCTATTGAGGCCAGAAATGTTAGCTGAAAAATTAATGTTAAAATGTATTTACCTGTACTCCCCCACACTCCCCTCCCTGCTGGTCCCTAGTAGCGCACTGAGTATGCTGACAGCCCTCCTGTGTTTGATTTACGCTTCGTTCACATGAGCTGCCAGTGAGTGGTAAAACCAGCCTAACATGTACTGTAGCTGTTCATGACTGTACACATGCCATGGCAAAAATGAAACCGCATGTCACATTTGGCTGGTTTTCCGCCGCATTTGTGAACATGCCCTTAGACGTGCTTTATTTTAGAATCGATGACAAAAAGTTAGTAGGGAATCCACCAAGAGGCTCCATCAAACGTTTGGTATGGGGCCCCAAGATCTGTAGCTACGCATTTGGTAAAGCAGATTTATTGTCAAATAATGAAAACCCTGCCCACCCTGCTTGTTTAATTTTGTGGAACCCACTGTACCACTAAACCACAGCAGCTTTTTATTTGACCACATGCTTAAGTAACCCCTTCAAGCCAATGTCACACAAATACACGGCCACACAGAACTTGGCTTTTTTCCGTGGGGCAGTATATTTGCGTACCAGTCTGTGCTGGGAGCGCTCCGCAACCCCTGGTTGTCAACATTTATACCTGGCTTGCAGCTTTTTTTTTCTATTTTCATTACAGATTGTTTGAAAAAGTATACTCTTGGGAAGTAATCCTGGAAATAGCTTGCTTATAAAAGCTAAAGTTGCATTTAGGCCTGAAATTCAACATTAATACAAAGCATTAAAGATTAGGGTCTTTTTCCGTTGTGCGCCTGCACTTTTATAACTTCAGTGGTTTTTTTTTTTCGTTCCAACAGCAAGGGCACAGTTATGGTGGATACACACATAAAAACAGGCTGTTTTTTAAAGTGATAGGGCTCTATTTTTCTTTAACAAACAACATGTTATTCTTCCCTGTTCTGTGCAGTGATTTTGCCTCGAGGACCCCAAACCGCATCTTCTAGGGTTTCTCGTCAGTGCTCTTGGCTCCTCCTCTTCTTAGTGTGCTCCCATATCAAGCCACTTGCTATGAGGGCACACATGCGGGCTCGATCCTGGGCCAGGCAGTGTGCTTTTATAGACACACACAGCCTGGCTCGGCCCCACACAATGCTCCCTCCTCTCATGATTTTACTGACAGCAGCAGGAGCCAATGACTCCGGCTGCTCTCAGCCAAGCTTGTGAGAATGCAGAGAGGGGAGAAAAGGGCTGAAGCTGGGCACAGCACCAATTCGATACAGGTCTCATGTAAATATAAGGGGGGAGGATGGGGGGCACTGCTATTGTAAGATTTTTTATATTAATGCAGAGAGGTAAGATCCTTACAAGAGGTAAGGTAAAAAAAAACTTTAGCCTTTACAATCGCTTTAAATCTGTAATATAATTACTTACTGCTTTTCAACTTATCTTGTAGGCCAATGACTTTGAGAACTGTAAACAAAAGCAACTGTCTTGTATTAGTGAAGAAGTAGTGAAAACCAAAAAACTGCTGTCGGAGATGAATGAAAATCACACTGCATGTCTTGAGGAGGTCTTGCAAAGAAAAGAGTTTATCCTCTGGGTTAAAGACGCATTAACAGGTATGTCCAACATACAAAAAAATATACTTCCCTATGCACCTGTCCAAAATCATTTAATAGTTTTGTATTTACATTTGATGGATGACTGCAGGAAAAACGGATTCCCAAGCTCTGTTTTCCTGGTTACCTTTGCACACCAGCCTGCTTCTCATTCATGTCCCGCTGTGCAGGGGATTTCAAGTTTTAAGTTTTTCTGAAAATACAATTTCTTAATCATACATTACAGGACACAGGATGGCATTTTGGAATGAAGTGGTTATGTATCTGCCTTGAGGAAATTAGACCCTGTCTAAAAAAAATAAAAAATAAAAAGGGTAGGCTAGGTAAATTTCAGAATAGACAGAACATAACGTTGCTCTGTGCCTTCTCCAATCAGTGCCGTACACTGATTGAAGAAGGCGCAGAACAACGTTGTATTCTGTCTGTTTGGAAATTCAACCTAGCCTACCCTTCTTCAAGGGTGGCAGACATTGGTGGGTGGAGTCTTTCTTCATATATGTTGGAAGGTAGGATGGGCTGGGTGGAAATTACCTGTTCTTCCAGGAGGAGAGAGTGGACACGTATTATTATAAGGAATCCAATAAAGCGAATGGTCTTTTACATGATGGAGGAAGACTGAGGAGTAGGAAGATCTCATCCATCATTGGAGGGGGAGCACGAGTGACAGCACGGATTGATCACTTGACTGTTATAGTTTGGCATCACGCAGATCACTGTCTCACTAACATGCTCTCAATGGGCGCGAGAGGTGTTTTGTAGCACTTTAAATACCACTTATCTGTCAAACAGGACTAGTTGATAATTGTTGGACATTGATTCAATATATTTTCATACACGTATGGTTTGTACATATTTGATGTGAAAAGGTTGTGATTTATATAGTATCATATTCATATCACTTTGTGTAGGGGGGAGGTGTATTGTAGCACAATAATTATTGGAATATTCATGATGCATTGTTTTGACTTTTGGCAAGTTGATTTTATAAATAAGAGTGGGATTAGTGGTGCAACTTCATTAAAACATTTTTTTATCACCTCAAGTAGGGGGAGGTGTTTTCTAGTGCACTAATATTTATAATTTTGATGTGTTGTATCTTTTGTTAAGGTGGTTTTTTCACACTACGAGTAGGATTAGCAGCGCAGCACTATCCAACTTTTATACTGCAAAAACAAGAGCTGTAAGGACAACCCAGTTTAAACCCTCCTACTCACAACATGCCTTTGTTTTTTGCTTGTGTCCTTAAGGGGATACATGCATTGTCTCTGCACTGAAAGAAACAAACCACCTTTTTTTCTTTTTGGTTTTTTTTTTCAAGGTTTTTCTTTACTAACAAGTACTAACAACTTTAGCTGCTGCAGAGCCACTAAGGCTCATTTTGTCAGTTTCTGGTTCAGTTGCTTCTCAGTTCTGCCCTTTAGGTACAGTAATGTGGCCCTTTGGGAACTGGACTCTGCATTAGATGCTTACTTAGGTATGTGGTGCAACACACTGAGTTTGCCACAAGGTGCTGTACAGGTTTAGAGCACTTGTCCTTGAAACCCTGTTCCTGAAGACGCCTCAGGGAGTATGCCCACCAGGAAGGCGAAGATTGCTGAATAGGGCCTTGTCCCTAGCAACCTTCATGGCTGACTGGGAGAATTGCAGAATACGATACGATTTTTGAGTCAGCGGGCTGTTGTCACACCACTATGCCTGCACAGGTGTGCTGCATATTCCATCTTGGCACACAAATGCTTGGCCCCAATATTCATTTCTGCTGGTCTCACCTTCCTCTCCCATGCAGAGTACTTCTCTGGATGTTTAGGGGCTCCCTGCTGCCTACAGTGACTGATCACAGAAACCTTCCTGTTTTGCAGTATATTGTGGGAATGGCTGCAGTATTTTTACTAAGGATCGTAATTCTGCAAGCCTGGTCCTGCATTGTATGTAAGAACATTGAGGGCCCCGTCCACATCACAAAGCGTCAGAAAGTGGGGAAGAGTGCTGGCTACTGGGGGAATGAGAAATTAAGTATTGCTGTTCTACTCTCAGACAAAGCAAGCAGTAACTTGTGCAGTGCAGAGGAGAATCCACTGCAAGGCTTAAAATGGTTCTAAAGCCTTAAGTTTTTTCACCTTTGAAATACCTTCTGTGCTGCAGTCCCCCCCTTTTTCTTACCTGAGTCCCATCTGATCCAGCAATGTGCAAAAGAGCAGCGGCTCTAGGCATGGTCTTTCTTTTCATTGGGCAGATAGTTAGTAGTGGGAGCCGTTGTCTCCTGCTGCTGTCAATCAAATGCTGTGACGTGGGAGCAGGGGGCGGGGCTGACTCTGTATCATTGGACACAGACAGGGCGGCTCGGGAGTGCACCTGCACAGGTGCCCTCCATGGAAAGCAGCTTTCCGTTGGGGCACGCACCAAAGAGGAGGTGCCAGGAGCGCCTGTCGGGAACCCCAGAAGAGGATTGGGGCTGCTCTGTGCAAAAGCATTGCACAGAGCAGGTAAGTATAGACATGTTTGTTATTTTATTAAAAAAAAAACAAACAAGGTTTAATATCACTTTGATATTTGTTTTTCCAGGAGTTTGGCTTAAAGTATTACTAAACCCAGGACCCTGCATTCTCTCATTCGTTCTGGTCTCACACAGTACACACAACATGGAAATGCAATTATTTTAGTAAATATAATACTGCTAAATACCTTTTCTCATCAGCAGTTGGAGCATTCTTGTGACTTTAGCAGAGCATTGGTTAAAGTTTGTAGAAGGAGTTTTCTTTCTGCTCTAGGAGGATGTGAAACCTCGGACTCTCTGTCTGATTGGCCCTGTGCTGATCACATGCACCCTCCCAAGAAAAAAACAAAACATAAAACCTTTCTAGCAATACACACTAAACTGAGCATGTGCATGTGACCACGGGTTCAGTCTGTATCAGGTGGTCATTTCAGCAAGAGGAGGGGCAGAGAAGAAAGGATCAAACTGCCTTTTTACACAATGCAGAGGATTAACCCCTTATGTTCCACAAGGAGTATAAGATACAGATTGATTTTACTGTTGTGGGTTTAGTAACACTTTAAAGTAAAACAGTTGTACCTGTTGCAAAATAATGAAATCAAAGAACCTAAAGATAATTATCAAGACCACTTAAACTAACATTCAAAAAAGTGAATTATTGCAGTAGCAATAATCTGTCGCCGATGTCTCCCAAATTTCCTTCAATCCTGCTGATTTGGTGTTTGATTGGTGAACAGGCATTTAAAATTACTGCTATATGGTCACTGCAGGGAAATGGGAAGGGAGCAACACTTTCTTGTAGAGTTCAAACATATTGATAATACAGTGTCTATGCAACCAGAGAGAAGGTTGGAAGTTTGAGATCCCAGCCACTTCCTGGGGGACCTGGGCACATGCCAGAGATGCCTGGATCTACCCCAATTCCAAAAAAGTTGGGATGCTGTGTAAAATCGAAATAAAACAAAATGCAATGATTTGCAAATCTCATAAAAACCCATATTTTATTCACTCTTTTAACACTGTAAATGTTTAGGAACCTTAGCATATACTGCTCTAAAACCTGGATACACTGTATCTTTCAGCATTGGTGGTGCCTTTCCAGATGTGCAAGCTGCCCACTCCATGCACACTAATGCACCCCAATACCATTAGATGCAGGATTTTGAGCGCTGATAACAACCCAAAAGGTCTCTCTCCTCTTTTGTCTGGAGGATTGTGGCACCCATAGTTGCAAAAAAGAATGTCACGTTTCGTCTAACAGAACAGTTTTCCACTTTGCAACAAACCTTTTAACCCTTTCATTGCCAGGCCCTGTGCTCCACTTTTAAACTCAGGTGGTCAGACCATTTTTGTAATTTTTCCATAGCTTTTTCCCTTTACAGCTTTCAGAGTTTTTAAAGACCCACCAAACCAAATACTTTCTGAAAGCACATAACTAGTAGAATAAAAAGAAGTTGCTACTGATTTTAAGGCCTGGCTATATTTGTGCAATACACTAAATACACTAGTGTAAAAAATACACTAAAATTATTGTTCACATATATAAACAAAGCAAAATTTACAAAAGTCCTGCCAAGAAAAAAAAATTATAATCCTATTCCCACAGTTGATCAGAGGAAGGCAATAAATAATAAATATTTGTAAATTTTAAATTGCGCCTTTTTGGGAAATTATGAAAATTAAACCTACACAAAAACTTCTCTAAAAAAAAATGAAGCTTTTCATTTTTCACTTACAGCTTTCAAAGTTTGTAAAAGACCCCACCCCATCCATATATTTTCTGAAAGCACAGTAAAAACAGTAGAATAAAAAGTTGCTACTAATTTTGTAAGGCCCAGTAATATTTGTGCAAATGTTTATCAAAACAATAGTTTTGCTAAAAATACATTAAAGTCATTGTTCACAGATACAAACACAGAACATTTTACAAAATTCCTGCTAACTTGTATTGCATTAATAAATATTTGTAAATTTTATATTCAAATATTTTTTATTGATGGATTTTTAACATACAGATTAATGTATATTAACATTAACATGGAGGAGGTTCACAATCAATTATTACAGTTGGTAGATATAAAAGAGGTCCCCACCAATTGGCTGGGTTAACTGTAGACTTAAGTCACGGTTACATGAGAGGTATGCTTGGTATGGTGTGAACCGTGCTTAGATGGAAGTGAGGTACATATTAAAGAAGGGGCGGGGGGGGGGGGGGAAAGGGCACCAGTCAGATGTATAGGTCATAGTGTGGTGCTATTCTATAATTATCATTTTATTGCACAATTAGGGTTTTGTAACCATCGAGACCATTGAAATTTGAATTTGTGGTAGGAGGAATTGTGGAAGGCTGTTCTTCTCTCCATCTCGCATTGAAGGTTAAGGTCAGATATAAGAGCTGAAAGAAAGGGGAGTTTTGGTGGATCTCCATAATTTAGTAATATTGATTTTAGCGGCTGCTAATGTGTGAATAATGATGGTGCGTGAGTCTGTAGGGAATTTATTCCTATGTGTAGGAGGGCGAGAGCGGGGTTTGGGGTCACCGGGACTCCAGTGATTGAGGAGATCAGTTGGAAGACTCTTTTCCAGTAGGATTTGAGGGATTTACATGTACAGAGTAAATGAAGAATTGATCCTGTTTTTTCGCATTGTCTCCATCAGTTAGGTGAGTGTTAAGAGTAATATAAGGTGAGTTTAGCAGGTGTTAAATACCACTGGTGTAAAATTTTCATGTATGTTTCCCAGTGGGAACTACATTTACAGGCTTTGTGAGTGATAGTGAAGGTTCTTTCCCAGGTGTGCGGACGTATTGGTTTAAGGAGGATTTTTTCCCAATTGGTTAGGGAGGTAGTGTGAAGGGTAAACTGTGCTTTGGTTATAAGCGTATAGAAGGTCGAAATTCCTTTCTTTGGATATTGTGCCTTATAAAAGAAGTGGTATGCAATAGCAGGAATTGTCATCTCAAGTGGTATAGTTATTTTGTGTAGGGAATGGGCTGTTCGCATGTAGGTAAAGTTTTCTTTGTCAGGGAGGTGGAATTTCTTCTGGAGAGTGGAAAAGGAGTCTAATTTGTGGTTTGTGTATAAGTCTTGAATATGAGATATGCCTCGATTCTCCCATTGTGTTAGATTTAGGGAGGGAGTGATGAAGTGTAAAGTGGAAATTGATGTAGGGATTCGTTTAGTATCTATATCTGACTGGTTGGAAGTTAAGAAGTCATACCACGCGTGTAAGGAGGCTTGTATACAAGGATGTTTGGGTAGGAGTGAGTTTGAGATGTTTGGGGTAGGAACAGCATTTTTGCAAGTGTGTGCGGTAGGTGTGGAGAAGTTTCCATGGCGGTCCAAGTTTTTTCATTAGTAGGATGCCACCAGAAAAAGAGCTGGTCTAGAAGGGTGGCATGGTAGTATGATTTTAAGTGTGGGAGACCGGCTCCTCCTCTAGAGGCTGGGCGTATTAGGAGGCTTGTAGTGCATCTAGGTTTCTTTGAGTTCCAGATGAATCTGGCTAATATTGCTTGGAGATTGGAAAAAATGGTGCTAGGAACAGGAATGGGGAGTGTGCAGAATATATAAAGTATTTTGGGTAGTATGCACATTTTTAAAGTTGCTACTCTACCCATTGTCGACAGAGTTGATGTACGTAGATTTTTAAGTTCTTGTGGGATGGTTTCGAGTAGCATTTTGTGGTTGGCAGCATATAGTTGGTTAGTTGTAGTGGTGAGTTTGATCCCCAAATAAGGGATGCTGTGTTGTTCCCAAGAGAAAGGGAAATGTTTAGTCAGTATATTCTTGATCTTAGCGGGTGTGTAAAGATTTAAGATAGAGGATTTGGGTTCATTGAGTTTATAGTAAGAGACTTCTGTGTAGTTATCGAGATATGTACATATTGATTGGAGCGATTTATAGGGATTAGTGATCATTAGGATGATATCGTCTGCATATAGGCTAATTTTGTGTTCTTTTTTAAGTTGAGTAATTCCCGTGAATGTTGGGTCATCTCTAAGTTTAGATGCTAACGGTTCGATGAGTAAAGTAAAAATTATGGGGGATAGGGGGCAGCCCTGTCTAGTGCCGTTGGATATGTAGAGGAGTTGTGAAAGTGTGCCGTTAGTTAGAACTTTGGCAGAAGGGTTGGAGTAGAGGGATAGGATTGCCGATAACATCCAGTCTGTAATTTCAAATTTTTGAAGTGTAAGTTTCATGAATTGCCAGTGAATTTGGTCAAATGCTTTTTCAGCATCTAGAGATAAGAATAAAAGAGGGTTGGCTAGTGGATTTAAGTTTGTGTAGGAGGGATATGATTCGTCTGGTTGCATCTGGTGCTTGTTGACAAGGGATAAATCTCACTTGGTCTGGGTGGATTAGTGTAGGTAGGTGGGGGAGCAATCTTTAGGCAATTATTTTGGCGTATAGTTTTATATCCTTGTTCAGTAGTGAGATTGGTCTGTAGTTCTGGACCAATTGGGGATCTTTACCCGGCTTTGGAATGGTTGTGATTATCGATTGTAGCATTTCGGTAGAGAATTCACCTGTAGAGGCAGCATGGTTGTATAGAACAGATAAATACGGTGTGAGATTGGATGTGAATATTTTGTAGAATTTGTTCGTGAAACCATCATTTCCTGGCGATTTGTTTAGAGGTAAGGTTTTTTTTATAGTTTTTTCTACTTCTACAGGAGAAATCAGTATGGAAAGAGATGTGAGTTGAGATGGTGTGAGACGAGGAAGATTGGTGGTAGCTAGGAAGTTTTGAATGGATATAGTCATCGGTTGGGTTGTGGTTGGGTCATCTTTAATATTATATAAATTTTGGTAATAGGTCGCGAAAGCATTGGCTATGTCTTGCGGGTTTGTAAGCGAGGTGTGTGTGGTTGGGTGTTGAATCGTGGGGATTTTAGATTTGAGCCATTTTTGTTTAATTATTTTCGTTAAGAGTGAGTTTGCTTTATTACCGAGTGCGTATAATTTGGATTTTATTTTTTGATGGTTAATGTCATATTTGTGGAGTAAAATAGTTTGCAGTTTGTTTCTGTCTAAGGTCAAGGCTGCGGATGTGGACGGATTCAGGCTTTTTTTTGTTGATTTCTTTGTTTAGTTTGATGGAGGTTAGTAGTTGATCGATTTGTTGGGATCGTTGCTTATTGATACGGGAGTTTAGTTGTATGAGGATACCTCTCACGTAAGCCTTGTAAGCAGGCCATATTGTGGTTATAGGAATGTCGGGAGTAGAATTAAATTCAAAAAATAAATTGTGGGCTTCTAACAGGTGTTTCTGGTTATCTGGGTTCTTCAGAATTGTAGAGTTTAGTCTCCAGATAGGCGGGATTGCTGAGCGTTGATTGTCGTCTAAGGATATGTTAATTGGAGTGTGGTCTGACCAGGTTATGGTACCAATTTTGGACGATATCACGTGTTGTAGTGTCCATTTGTCCGTGATGAAAAAATCAATTCTGGAGTAGGAAAGGTGAGAAGGGGAATAGTAGGTGTAGTCTCTCTCATTGCCATGCTGACATCTCCAGATGTCGTAAAGATCATGGTTGTGCAGAAAGTGGTTGAAATTTAGTTTAGGGGATCTTTTGTTGGAGGACGAGTCTAAAAGAGGATTGCCAATAACATTGAAGTCTCCGCCGATGAGGAGTCTGCCTTGCTTATGAGTTGAAATGATAGTGTATAGTTTATGGGAAAATTGCATATGGTTGTTGTTGGGGCCATAGATGTTTACTAGAGTGTAGAGAATGTCATTTATTTGGCAAACTAGGATATGATAGCGACCTTGGGGGTCAGCGATTTCTGAGATGTTTCGGAACTGAACAGAGTCCTTTATAGCTGTAATGACACCGTTTTTTTTTCTTGAGATTAGTAGCCATATACAGTTGCAAGAAAAAGTATGTGAACCCCTTGGGATTATGTGGAGTTTTGCATGAATTGGGCATAAAATGTGCTCTGAACGTCATCTAAGTCACAACAACAGAAGAACACAGTCTGCTGAACATAATACTACACAAACATTAGATGTTGCCATGGTTTAATTGCACATAACATGTAAACATTCACAGTGCAGGAAGGAAAAAGTATGTGAGGCCCTAGCTTAATGACTTCTCCCAGAGCTAATTGGAGCCAGGAGTGAGCCAACCTTGACTCCAATCAGTGTGATGATATTGGATGTGTTGCTGACAGCTGTCCTGCCCTTAAAAAACACACACCTGTTTTGGGTTTACTGGTTTCAAGAAGCACTGTCTGATGTGAACCATGCCTCGCAGAAAAAAGCTCTCAGAAGACCTACGATCAAGAATTGTTGACTTGCATTAAGCTGGAAAGGGTTACAAAAGTATCTCCAAAAGCCTTGATGTTCATGTGTCCACGGTAAGACAGACTGTCTACAAATGGAGAATGTTTAGCACTGTTGATACTCTCTCTAGGTGTGGTCGTCCTGTAAAAATGACTGCAAGAGCACAGCGCAGTATGCTGCATGAGGTAAAGAAGAATCCCAGAGTGTCAGCTGAAGACCTACAGAAATCTCTGGCACAAGCTAACATTTTTGTTGACACATCTACAATAAGGAAAACATTAAACAAGAATGGAGTACATGGGAGGACACCACGGAGGAAGCCATTGCTGTCCAAAAAGAATATTGCAGCACGTTTGAAGTTTGCAAAAGAGCACCTGGATGTTCCACAGCACTACTGGCAAAATATACTGTGGACAGATGAAACCAAGATTGAGTTGTTTGGGAAGAACACACAATACTATGTGTGGAGAAAAAAAAGGCACAGCACACCAACATCAAGACCTCATCCCCACTGTAAAACATGGCGGAGGGAGCATCATGGTTTGGGGCTGCTTTGCTGCCTCAGGGCCTGGACGGATTGTTGTCATTGATGGGAAAATTAATTCCAGAGTTTATCAAGACATTTTGCAGGAAAACGTACAACCATCTGTCCGCCAACTGAAGCTCTGCAGAGGATGGGTGATGCAACAGGACAATGACCCAAAGCATACAAGTATTCAACAAAACAATGGCTGCCACAGCACAGAATACGCCTTCTGGAGTGGCCCAGTCAGAGTCCTGACCTCAACCCGATTGAAATGCTGTGGCATGACCTTAAGAGAGCGATTCACACGAGACATCTCAAGAATATTGCTACACTGAAACAGTTTTGTGAAGAGGATTGGTCCAAAATTACTCCAGATCATTCTGCAGGTCTGATCTGCAACTACAGGAAACGTTTGGTTGAGGTTATTGCTGCCAAAGGAGGGTCAATCAGTTATTAAGTCCAAAGGTTCACATACTTTTTCCTCCCTGCACTGTGAACGTTTACATGTTATGTGCAATTAAACCATGGCAACATCTAATGTTTGTGTAGTATTATGTTCAGCAGACTGTGTTCTTCTATTGTTGTGACTTAGATGACGTTCAGAGCACATTTTATGCCCAATTCATGCAAAACTCCACGTAATCCCAAGGGGTTCATATACTTTTTCTTGCAACTGTAGATATGTGAGAATCGATGGAGTTGTAGCCTGGGGGTCTTGTTTGTAGCGAAGTGGGTTTCCTGTAAAAAGAGTATGTCGGCCTGAAACGTTTGGGTTTCTTTTTGAAGCATCGATCTTTTGAAGGGAGAATTTAAGCCACGTACATTAAGAGATATAATATTAATCATAATGTGAATCTCTTGATTGATGAACAGAATAGTTGAGTTGTTGTTTGAGAAAATCGCGGTTGAGTGAATGCGGCTGTGAGAGGGAGAATGTTATCGATTTTGCGGTGCAGACTGGGCTCGATCGAGGAGTTAGGGTGGGTATTCCACGATAATTCGTTGAAGGTGAATACTGAAGTATAGTTGATTGACTGGTGGTGCCAGGGGAGGAGAGGAAGGTGGAAGGAGATAAAAAAGAACTTGCGTAAAATGCAAGTGACCTGAGTAGCTCGATTTGCTACTTCAGAACTGGGGGGTTTGAACAGGCTTTGACCGTGAAGAAGGTCATGCCAAACATTTTTTTGTAACATGAACATTTTCGGAACATGGCCGATCGCCAGAAAATAGTAGAGTGGGTTATAACATCTGAGATGAAGTATTGGTGGTGTATAAAAGGTGTGCGCGTTGCCATTATTCTGCCTCCATATGTTGGTAGGTGTGGATTGCTGTGTGTCCACAGGTAGTATATTCCAAGCTTTAAGTAAATCTAGGCCCGCTTCGAGGGTTTTGATTGTGAAGACTGTACCATGTTGTTTCACGGTTAGTTTTGTGGGGAAACCCCATTAATAGCCTATGCCGTGGTTTCTTAAGGCTTTGGTAATAGTAATCATTTTTTTTCCGGTTAAGGAGCGTGGCCTTTGACAGGTCTGCGAATTGTCGGATATTTGCGTGTAATGGTGGGAGCGGAGGTGGGTTTCTGGCTGCCGACATAATTTTTTCTTTAATGTGGTAGAAGTGAATACGCGCCAGAACATCCCTTGGGATAGATGCTGACAGAAATGAAGGTTTAGATAGTCAGTGGGCTCGGTCTATAGCAAGCTCCATGTCAGAGAGAGATGGAATGAGGAGTTTTATATATTGCTGTATATAGGGTAGCAGTGCCTCATTAGTGACGCTTTCGGGAATACCTCTGAACTTGATATTGTTACGCCTTGATCGATCTTCCAGATCGGCTAGTTTCAAGTTAATTTGTTCGATGTCAGATGTGTGATCCGCATGTGTGTCAATCAGATTGTTATGCGCTATAATTAATTCTCCCATTCTGGACTCAATATGGAGTAATCTGTGTTCTTGTTGCTGAACCACGTTAGTAATTTTGGCTAGTGATTATGATATATCGCTATGCAGATTTTGTCTGAGCGATAAAAGCATGTTTTTCATGCATAACTCGGTAATAGGCTGATCTGACGCAGGGAATGCTTCTATTACTGGTAGGTCAGTGTTAAGCTGAGGTGATGGATGGCTGAGGGCCTGGTAGGCAGAAGACTGCTCGGGGTCAAGACGTGGCCTAGACTTGGCCGGGCTGCTTGTGGTGGGGGACATAGGGGGAGATGACTCACCAGGGTCCCCTGGATACAGCGGGTATTGCAGTCTGGGATCCGTCTGCTGGGCTGTGTGGTCCTTCTCATGGCTGCTGCTTCTTGTATTACTGCAGCCGGCGCCATCTTGGATTCCTGCTGTGACAGCAGGGAAGAATTTTGTTAATTTTCCCGGTTGTCCCGGGGTTTTTCTCCTGTGGGGCATAGCTGGGGAGGTCTGCGCACTCAGTCGGGTAATCGCTGTGGGATTTATATCCCTTGGGGCCGGTGTGAGCCACGCTCGTTCTGGCGGGTGGACGGAGCTGTCAGTGAAGCATGTCCATCCAAGAGCCGGCCGCGCATGCGCCCCCCTATTTGTAAATTTTAAATTGCGCCTTTTTGGGAAATGGCAAAAATCAAACATACGCAAAAATTTCTCTCAAAATCTAGAGGTTTTTGTTTTTCATGTGCAGGTTTCAGAATTTGTAAAAGACATCCCCCCCAAACCATATATTTTCTAAAAGCACCTGACCAGTAATATAAAAAAGAAAGTGCTCCTGAGTTTTTTAGGCCCCACAATAGTTGCACAAATGTTTATCAAATTGCTATTTTCACTAAGCAAACACTAAAATCCTTATCTGCACGCATAAACACAACATAACTTACAAAATTCCTGCTAAATTCCTACTAAGTCCTCATTCAATTGGGTGTGCTAAAGTGTATACCCATGGAGGGCTGTGTTTACCCACACAGGGATGCACAGGTGTTCTGTGCGTCCCTGTCAGTTGGGACGCAGCGGCTGTAAGGATAGATCTAACGCAGACAGTGTGAGTTCAGGAACATTCGCTCACATGGATATCAAATTGGGAGCAGTGGCTGTGTCCATGTATCTGCTCCATCCCAATTGTTGTGGATGGGACTGCCTGCACAGGAATGCACAGGGGTGTTTACATGCTGGACTTGCAAAGTTGATCTGACTTGTAGCTATGCCATCCACCAAACACTACACATTCAAGTCAATGGGGAAGCACCACAAACACCCTGCAGCCTTGTACAATGCATGCGATTGTGGTGCATTTGTCTGCATAAATGGTGTTAAAACAGATGGTGAGGAGGTGTCTCATTGCTTCCTCACTACCTGTCAGTAGGCTCTGGAGTGTAGCCTCGAGCTTCAGAAGTAAGGGAGATTTAGACGCATGTGTGGTGGAAAACTAACACTACACATCACTCTGAACACACTATCCCCACTGTGAAACGTGGTGGCAGCATAATGTTGTGGGGATGGTTTTCTTCAGCAGGGACAAGGAAGCTGGTCAGAGTTGATGGAAAGATGGATGGAGCCAAATACAGGGCAATCTTAGACGAAAACTTGTTAGTCTGAAAAAAACTTGAGACTGGGGCGGAGGTTCACCCTCCAGCTGGACAACAATCCTAAAAAAAAACAGCCAGAGCTACAATGGAATGGTTTACATCAAAACGTATTCATTTGTTAAATACAAACCAAATAATTTTCTTGCACTAGCAAAATCAGAAAGTAAATAAAGACTGCTGCATCCACTACACATCTAGATACTAGATGGAAAACCACTACTTGAAAAAAGGGGGTGTGCTGTCTCCTAAAAATTCCAAAGTGCAATTGTGCATACAATATCAACCCATATTATTATAGAAAAAAAAGATAATGTGAGCTCAATATATGCAATAATCTAAATAAATATAAAAATAACAGCACAAATAATGTTGTGTCAAAACATCATACTCAACTTTCCAAAAAAGTATATAAATAAATAAACCTAGAAGAGTATATATCCGTGCAGATGGACAAATGTGTGTGTATAGACAATAATAAGCTAGATGCCTAAATATGTCAAAAACACGCAAACGTAAAATGTTTATGTGATATAACCCAGTACTCCACTCTCAAAATAGAAAAAACATTATAAAAGTGTATGTGCGTACAGATGGACAAATGTACATACGGACAAAAATTAAATGAACAAGCATAAATATTGCAAACAAAGTTGAAGATGAATAAAGCAATCAAATGTGCAAAATGTCCGTACAGATGAATAAGTATCCTGGTGAACAGTCCAAAATAAGGATGGAAAATCCCAAAGGAAAAGAAGATACACTTAAAAGTGTAAGATGGAGAGCATTCAGTGCTTCAGGAATAGAGGGTGCCAAGAAATCACACCACCCATATGTAAGGTGAACTCCTTACCAGAGACACTGATCCCACATAGAGACCATGAAGCGCCTTGCCGTTCCACAGCACAGAATATTCAGACACACCCCTCTATTTGGATACAATCCTGTGTAAGTGTGCTCAGCACAGAGGAGTTAAACAAGAAGGGACCACCATAGTGCAGTATGTTAAAACCAAGGGTTTTTTAATATGGTAATGTACATACAATAAAAAGACAATCACAAGCATATAACAAACGATGAGCTTCACTGGATTCCGCTAGCGTACATAATAGCGTCACGTGTTTGGCCCTGCACTAACGCGTTTCACTGTAAACCACATCTTCAGAGGATAGAGGCTCCATATGTAAAAGAGGAATCCTATCTTTTTTATAGTAAAGAATTACAGGAGATCCTCTCCTCTGAGGAGGAGGAACAAAGAAATAAAAAAAAAAAAAAGTATAGCAAGGATGACGCGGATTATAATAAACAGCTTGTATTTAAATGGCAGCAGGATCTAGTGCAAGATCCCCTACCTAGAGACAATCAGGTTTTAACTGCACCATTCCAGGTTGAAGGGGTTAACAATGAAACTATTCTTCCAGTCCACCTAATCACAGCAGGAACTGGATTAAAAAATCTCCAGGTCAATATACTCCCCAGGGTAGGCCCAATGAAAATGGGGTGAGATGTTCACACAACAACGGTAGTTATAGATCTCCTAGACCTACATTAAATAGGAATTCTGGACAATATAGACCGTATTATTCCCCTAGAGAGAAACATTCAGTTGACTATATGGGTAATTGTTCTCACTCATCCACATTTGAACGCGGAGAACCTATTCTGTACAATCGGTATGATCCATTGGAAGATGATAGAGAAGAATATGGTGGTGATTATTCCTACCATTCCCAGGGTGGATACCATAGTGCACAGCCACCTAGAGGAGGGAGTAACTATTGGAATGTCCCTTTAAAAGGAAAACCAAATAACAATATTTTTTTAGGAAATCCATTAGGATTTGCAAAAAACATAAGAAGAGAGGACGTAGGGAAAGTGGAAAGAAACAGCAAGTAAACGAAAAAAAGTAAACTGTCAGGGTATTTTTAATCTGAGCAACACTGAATTGTCTACTTCTGAACTTAATACTCTTAACAAAGGTCAGAAGTTTGCTCTAATTCAGAATCTCAATAAGTCGCAGACCTTCATCGATGTTAACAAATTTGTGCATAAATTAAACATTTAAATATATTTTCTTTCTAATCAGTCATGATCCTGTAAATAGGACAAACGGCGTGGTACATACTGGTCTTAGTAGTGTTTCCTTGTTTAACCCTCCAGGTAATTTATCTGCTAATCTCGTGGTATTTAAAGATATGGTTCTTAAAGACCTAGATAGGATGTATATAAAAAATAAACGAAACAATGAGATACAGTTGGGTATTAAATCTTTGTGATAGAAAAAATTTGGTTGTGCGCCCCGTAGATAAAGGGGGCGGCATAGTTTTGATGAATAAGGATGATTATCTTAAGGAAATGGATAACATATCTGATACCACTACATATCAGAATTTAAAGAAGAATCCTACCTTTTCTTACAAAAGGCAGATAGAAAGAATGATCAAAACTGGCTTTATGGGAGTGATTTGACAAGAAGGAAAAAAAGTTTTCTTGTTCCTGTAGCTCCCAGAATTCCTGTGTTATACAGGTGAAACTCGAAAAATTAGAATATCGTGCAAAAGTTCATTTATTTCAGTAATGCAACTTAAAAGGTGAAACTAATATATGAGATGGACTCCTTACATGCAAAGCAAGATAGTTCAAGCTGTGATTTGTCATAATTGTGGTGATTACAGCTCATGAAAACCCCAAATCCACAATCTCAGAAAATTAGAATATTGTGAAAAGGTGCAATAATCTCGGCTCAAAGTGTCCCACGCTAATCAGCTAATTAAGCCATAACACCTGCAAAGGGTTCCTGAGCCTTTAAATGGTCTCTTAGTTTGGTTCAGTAGGAATCACAATCATGGGAAAGACAGCTGACCTGACAGTTGTGCAGAAAACCATCATTGACACCCTCCATAAGAAGGGAAATCCATAAAAGGTAATTGCAAAAGAAGTTGGATGTTCCCAAAGTGCTGTATCAAAGCACATTAATAGAAAGTTATGTGGAAGGGAAAAGTGTGGAAGAAAAAGGTGCACAAGCAGCAGGGATGACCACAGCCTGGAGAGGATTGTCGGGAAAAGGCCATTCAAAAGTGTTGGGGACTTTCACAAGGAGTGGACTGAGGCTGGAGTCAGTGCATCAAGAGCCACCACACACAGACGGATCCTAGACATGGGCTTCAAATGTCGTATTCCTCTTGTCAAGCCGCTCCTGAACAACAAACAACGTCAGAAGCATCTTACTTGGGCTAAAGAAAAACAGACCTGGTCTGTTGCTCAGTGGTCCAAAGTCCTCTTTTCTGATGAGAACAACTTTTGCATCTCATTTGGAAACCAAGGACCCAGAGTATGGAGGAAGAATGGAGAGGCACACACTGCAAGATGCTTGAAGTCCAGTGTGAAGTTTCCACAGTCTGTGTTGATTTGGAGAGCCACATCATCTGCTGGTGTTGGTCCACTGTGCTTCATTAAGTCCAGGGTCAACGCAGCCATCTACCAGGAGATTTTGGTGCACTTCATGCTACCTTCTGCAGACGAGCTTTATGGGGATGCTGACTTCATTTTCCAGCAGGACTTGGCACCTGCCCACACTGCCAAAAGCACCAAAATCTGGTTCAATGACCATGGGATTACTGTGCTTGATTAGCCAGCAAACTCGCCTGACCTGAACCCCATAGAGAATCTATGGGGCATTGCCAAGAGAAAGGTGAGAGACATGAGACCGAACAATGCAGAAGAGCTGAAGGCCGCTATTGAAGCATCCTGGTCTTCCATAACACCTCAGCAGTGCCACAGGCTGATAGCTTCCATGCCACGCAGCATTGAGGCAGTAATTGCTTCAAAAGGGGCCCAAACCAAGTACTGAGTACATATGCATGCTTATACTTTTCAGAGGTCCGATATTGTTCTATGTACAATCCTTGTTTTATTGATTGCATGTAATATTCTAATTTTCTGAGATTGTGGATTTGGGGTTTTCATGAGCTGTAAGCCATAATCATCACAATTATGACAAATCACGGCTTGAACTATCTTGCTTTGCATGTAATGAGTCTATCTCATATATTAGTTTCACTTTTTAAATTGCATTACTGAAATAAATTAACTTTTGCACGATATTCTAATTTTTCGAGTTTCACCTGTACATATTACCTAAGGTACATAAAAATTTAGAACATCAACCTGGGCGACCAGTCGTGAGTATTAATTCAGTATCCCCACGAGTTGGTAAATACATTGATTTTTTTCTTCAATTTTTGGTAAATGGCACTCCCTTCTATTTAAAGAACACCACTCAATGAATTACAGAATCTGATGTGTGATGATGACACCTTGCTTGTTACAGCCGATGTGTCATTATTATACACGGTTATTCCCCGTGATAAAGGTTTAGCTGTGGCTAAATATGATCTAAATTGTGACCAATCACTCCCTGCTAATCAGATTCAATTTATTTTAACACTGTTAGAATTCGCCATGACTCATAACTACTAGTATGCAGAGAAATGTTATCTACAATGTAAAGGCATAGCGATGGGAGCTAAATTTCCCCCAGCCTCGCCAATTTATTCATGGCAAGGTGGGAGGAATAGGCTATTTATGGCGTGCCAGAGGATAAGTTACTCCTTACATTCATTCATCGAATGTCTTAATTCTAATGATTGGGGTATTAAATTACTTATGAATATAGTTCAAGTATTTATTTTCTTGATCTTTAGATATTTAAACATGGTGGTAAGTTATTTTAAACAAATTGATCAAAATGGTTATATTTCGAGTGATAGTTGCCATCATCCATCATTGATGGGTGCTATCCCTAAGGAACAGTTCCAGAGGATGCAGGGGAATTGCTTCTATGGGGATGACTATCTTTCACAAGCTGCCTTTATTAAAAGATCGGTTTATCCATAATGGTTATTCAGATATAGCCTTGGAAGAGGAGATCCAAAAAGTTTATGATCTCGATCGAAATTCCCTTTTAATATCCAAAACTAAAAATACTCATGAGAAGAGTAAATTTGAGTGGTCCTTTTTCACCAGTTTTTCTAGTCAACACAACATGTTAAAAAAGCTACTTCAGAAACACTGGGGGACACTAAGAAGTGACAGGGTGCTAGGGCAAGTGATACCTGAGAGACCGAATATGACTTTTAGAAAAGCCCCGACCTTGCGACATAAGATCTCCTTCAAGGCTTGAGAAAAAGTCCAGGAAGTGACGAAACGCGTTGGACACGTGACGCCTGACGCACTCACACAAACTGGAAGTGCGGTCGAGGCCATTTTGAAAGTGGGAGCATGCTGGTTTTCCATACCAAGAACTACACCTGTATTGTGCTGAGCATTGGAAGCTGAGTTTCTTCAATTTTAATGTAAGAAATAGTATTAAAGGTTTATATTTTATTACATACCGCTGATTATGTCCCCTTTACTCTAAGAGGATATGGAAGAGTGGGAACAGGAGGAGTAGGAAGTTTGAAGAGTGCCACTATCCATTTGTATAAAGCCTGTCATTTATTTATAAGGTTTTTGAGGTTCACGAGGATTTTGAAAATGCTACTCTGGATAATCTACAAATCAATTTGGAAATATTTGCAGAGACATTTGGAACTATAATTTTTTGGGACATTTTATTTTATATTTATAATTTTTTGGTTTGGATATAATTTTTATATTTATTTTGGTAGATGTATGTGCTTGGGTTATGAATATATTGTTTGAGTATATTGGGGATATGTATGGATATCTATGTATTTTTGTTTTTATTACATTTTTTGATAATGTTTTTGTTCCTAATCCTCATAATCACTTTTTCAGGTGACCTTTTTATGTTTTGGGTTGTTTCTTTGCAGATATTGTTTCTTTGTAGATATTTTTTTGATTGGTTAGCCTGCAGTTTCCCCTTCCTGGACTGTATTTAAGAGAGCAATGGATGTCCTGTGTTATGCCTCTATCCTCTGAAGAAGCTGTTTACAGTGAAACGCGTTAGCACAGGGCCAAACCTATGACACTATTCTGCACACTGGCGGAATCCTTTAAAATTTATTGTTTGTTATATGCTTCTGATTGTCTTTTTATTGTCAGTACATTACCATATCAAAAGCCCTTGGTTTTAACATACTGCACTATGGTGGTCCCTTTTTGTTTAACTCCTCTGTGCTGAGCACACTTACACAGGATCATATCCAAATGGAGTGGTGTGTCTGAATATTTTGTGCTGTGGGACAGCAAGGCGCTTCATGGTCTCTTTGTGGGATCAGTGTCTTTGCTAAGGAGTTCACCCTATATATGGGTGGTGTAATTTCTTGGCACCCTCTATTCCTGTAGGACTGAATGCTCTCCATCTTACACTTTTAAGTGTATCTTCTTTTCCTTTGGGATTTTCCATCCTTATTTTGGACTGTTCACCAGGATACTTATTTATCTGTCCGGACATTTTGCACATTTGATTGCTTTATTCATCTTCAACTTTGTTTGCAATTTTTATGCTTGTTCATTTAACTTTTGTCCGTATGTACATTTGTCCATCTGTATGCATATACACTTTTATAATTTTTTTTCTATTTTGAGAGTGAAGTACTGGGTTATATCACATAAGTCTTTTAAGTTTGCATGTTTTTGACATATTTAGGCATCTAGCTTATTATTGTCCATACTCACATTTGTCCATCTGTACGGATATATACTCCACTAGGTTATTTATTTATTTTTTGAAAGTTGAGTATGGTGTTTTGACACAACCTTATTTGTGATGTTATTTTTATATTTATTTAGATTATTGTATAGATTGAGCTCACATTATCTATTTTCTCTATAATAATATGGTTTGATATTGTATGCACAATTGCACTTTGGAGTTTTTAGGAGACAGCGCACCCCCTTTTTTTTTCCAAGTAAATATTTATGTGTTAGAATGGCCCAACCTTGGGCAATTACAATGGTGTAACATGTTGGTGTCGGATGGACCGAAACATGATATTTCAGATGAGCGTGGGAGCCATTCAATGGTATCAATTCCTTCATCCTCCAGGAACTGCCGGCATACTCGCCACATGAGGCCTGGCATTGTCATGCACCAGGAGGAACCCAGGACCCACTGCACCAGCATGGGGTCTAACAATGGGTTCAAGGATTTCATCCCAATACCTAATGGCAGTCAGGGTGCCAATGTCTAGCCTGTAATGGTTTGTGCGTCCCTCCATGGATATACCTCCACAGACCATCACTGACCCACCGCCAAAACAGACATGCTGAACGATGTTACAGGCAGCATCATGTTCTCCACGGCTTCTCCAGACCCTTTCACGGCTGTCACATGTGCTCAGGGTGAACTTGCTCTCATCTGTGAAAAGCACAGGACGCCAGTGGCGGACCTGCCAATTCCGGTGTTCAATGGCAAATGCCAATCTATGGTGCTAGGCAATGAGCACAGGGCCCACTAGAGGATGTCAGGCCCTCAGGTCACCCTCATGAAGTCTGTTTTTGACTGTTTGGTCAGAGACATTCACACCAGTGGTCTGCTGGAGGTCATTTTGTAGGGCTCTGGCAGTGCTCATCCTTTTCCTCCTTACACAAAGGAGCAGATGCCGGTCCTGCTAATGGGTTAAGTACCTTCTACGGCCCTGTCCAGCTCTCCTAGAGTAACTGCCTGTCTCCTGGAATCTCCTCCATGCTCTTGATACTCTGCTGGGAGACACAGCAAACCTTCTGGCAGTGGCACGTATTAATAAGCCATTTTGGATGAGTTGGACTGCCTGTGCAACCTCTATATGGTCCAGGTGATGCCTCATGCTGCCAGTATTGACACTGACCCTAGCCAAGTGAAAAACAGAAAAGATGAGTAGGGAAAAAATCTCAGTGGCCTCCACCTGTAAAGCCATTCCTGTTTTGGGGGTCATACCACTGTTGCCTATCTAGTGCACCTATTGTTAATTCCATTAAAACCATAAGAGCTGAAACTGATTAACGACTCCCTCAGCTACTTAGCTGACCAGATCAATATTTCAGGAGTTTAATTGACTTGATGCTATACTCTGATTAAAAAGTGTTTTTTGAGCTGTGTGTGTGTGTATACCTTTTTATTAATATTATAATTCAGTTAGATAGACATTGTACCAATAGCCTCGTAGTCTTATCTCAGTTTTCCTGCAGTAATAGTTGCAGTCTGTCCAGTTATGAATGATTGCAGTCTAATAATCAACAGAGTTTGACTGCACTGCCAGTGCATTCCATAATACTGCAGACCTTGTCAGATACACCCCCTTGCTTTCTCAGCTCTACTGTACAATTCTGTGACACCTGTGATTAGATGTGTGGCTGTGACTAACATATTCTAGCATAGAATACTAGAATAGAGGGGCAGGAAGTGCATTTGCACTAAATGAAAAAGGTATTTTCAAAACATTTCAGCCAATATCAGTTAAAAATCATGACATTTGAAGAAACAAGACTATAAGGTGCAAAAAAGAGCGTGACTTTTGTTGGGGTTTAAAATCCTTATCATGCATAAATAAGTGTAATTTAACCTAATAATAATAATACTGTTTATCAAAAAGTATATAATTTTTTTTGTTTATTGATTTCACTAATGGATTCATATTTCTCATTTAGATGTCAATGAGCTGAAAGTGTTTGTTGACTTGGCCTCCATTTCCGCTGGAGAGAATGATATGGATGTAGACCGTGTTGCATGCTTCCATGACGCAGTGCTGGGGTATTCACCATTGTTGTATGACTTGAAACCTACATTTAACTTTGACAGCTTTATGGAATGCCTCAAAAAATTATGGAATGCCTTAAAAAGTGATCCAAAACTTCCAGAAAAGTTGGTAAGTTAGCTGAGTATATTTTGTAACATTAATTGCTTTGGTTTATACATAATAGAGATAAGTTGGATGTAAATAGCATTATTATTGTGTGTTAAGTTTTTTTAACTACTTGCCCTCCTGAGGATTACCCCCCTTCCTGACCACGTTACTTTAACTGACAATTGCACGGCCAGCAACGCTGCACCCAAATGAAATTTGCATCCTTTTTTCCTCATGAATAGAGCTTTCCTTTGGTGGTATTTGATTGCCTGTGCGTTTTTTATTTTTGCAAAACATTTTGAGTTAAAAAAAACTAAATTTTTTACTTTTTTCCTATTAAACATGTCCAGTAAAAAAAATTAAAAAATCTAATTTTATCATAAATTTAGGCCAAAATGTATTCTGCTACATTTCTTTGCTAAAATAAAATCCCAATACGTGTAAACTAATTGGTTTAAATGAAAGTGTGTTTACAAATGGCAGTATATATACTGGGATTTATTTTTTATTTTTACTAGTAATGGCGGCTATCAGCGACTTGTAGCGGGACTGCGACAGACATTCTGACACTGGGGGAACTGACCTGGTGTCACGGACATCCCCAGTGACACCAATACAGTGATCAGTGCTAATAAAAAGCACTGACACTGTACTAATGGCACTGGGCAGGAAGGGGTTAACATGCGGGGCAATCAAAGCTTTAACTCTGTGCTGTGTGCCGTTTTACAAAGTGTGCTTTGCATGGCTGTGCAGGAGCTGACAGGGGAGAGATGCTTGGCAATCACCGTGCGCCAGCGAGTAATCACTGGCCGCACACCTCCTACCTCAAGATGCAAAGTCACGTATATATACGCGATTTTGCGCACAGCTGCCGCCTTGTATCAGTATTTTTGTTATGGGGTGGTGCTAAAGCGGTTAAAAATGTGTTTTAGTGTATCATTTTTAATTTTGTGTGTATAGAAGGGAAGCCATATTTGCACATTGTTCTTGGAATGTAGTACCCTACTCTACCCAAAAATAAAAAAAAGAGTAATTTTGACTTACATGGGAATTCCAAATCTTGGAGTACAATACAGGACACAGGTTGAGTATTCATAGACCCTACGTTTTAGGCTCATACCCTCAGCTAACTGGACTCTGGTAAAGCTTTTAAGGACATGGCGTCTGGGTATTCCGCCTATAACCTTACCACACTCATTGAATCCTCAGTGATGGGTCTCTTCCCCCTTATGGAGAAATCACTCTTAAGTAGTTTATTATTCTTATTCAGATTCTTCAGTCAACTCTTCAATCAACACTTTACACCCTCAGCCCGATTACATACAAGAACCACAGCTGTGCCCATGATTAGCTGTGAGAAGCAGGCCCACTGAAAGCAATGTGGTGCAGCTGGCTTTTGCAGCTAATCTCTCCCACTTGCATGTAATTGCTCATGCAACGATCACATTCGAGTTATCAGCCCTGAACGCAGATTAGGCTTTGTTCAAAGTGACACTGTCTCCTTATCTAAATATAGGTATACTGGTTTTCTGTGAATTTGTTTTTATTCACTTTTCTCACATATTCTACCTTTTTTATTTGTTTTCCATTTTAGAGAGACTCTGCCCGTCATATAGAATGGTTGAAGACTGTAAAAGAGAGCCATGGCTCAGTGGAACTGTCATCTCTGTCCCTGGCAACAACTATCAACAAAAAGGGAATCTACATCATCAGAGCACCCAAGGACAGCAAAAAGGTAGTTGCTGTGATTTGAGGTTGTTCAGAGCCATTGATAAATTAATTTGCTTAGCAGGAAACATTTCCAGAGATTGAAACCAATTCTTAGTATTGTAGTTAAATGATCACAAAATTACCTTTGTGACCTTGTCTCCACAGGCCCACCTCTAAGAGAAGGTCTGCCCTAGACAAGAAGCCTGTTTATACTCACTTTTCTGGTGGCCCTTGTTTTAAAATGCCACCACTTCAGTGTTCTCTACCTACTGTAGCTATTTCAACCTTTCTGGTGGGTCATATACAAGTTACCTCCACCACTGTTTCTCCTACTGGTTTGCACATCCTGTAGTGACATACAAGCTGGCAGGTGAAACTACTGCATGCTGGGGGAGTATAACAATAATACCTAAACAAGGGGGAAGTGGGTTGGCAAAACATAATCACAACCCAAGAACAACTAATGAGGATATAATGCGCGGACATATAAAACTAAGAGGCATGTACGCAAATGCTAGAAGTCTAGCTAACAAAATGGAAGAACTGAAGCTGCTGATGCACCAGGAGGGTTTTGACCTTGTGGGAATATTAGATAATTTGTTTGACAGCTCACATGACTGGCTGGAAAATATCCAGGGTATTCCTTATATTGGAGGGAGAGCAGAAGAGGAGGAGGGGTATGCCTGTCTATCAAGAATGATTTGCTTGTGAACATGAGGGTCGACATTCCAAATGGGGAAAGGGGGAGGTGGAGTACCTGTGGGTGGAGCTTCAAAGTGAAGAAATAAGCGGGAAATTAATAGCGGCGGTATGCTACAGGCCCCCTACCTGGAAGGATGAGGAGGAGTTGGATCTCCTGTCACAGGTAGAAGTGGCAGCAAGGCAGGGCAATGTCATTATTATGGGGGACTTAAACTATCCAGATAATGACTGGGCAGAAGGAACAGCAAACTAATTTAAGGTGTGTAATTTCTTAAATGTCCTACAGGACAACTTCATGTGCCAATTGGTGGATACCCAACTAGAAAGAATGCATTACTAGATCTAGTAATTACAAATAAAACAGATCTGGTCACAGATGTGGGATAGCTTGGGAACCCGCGATCATAGGATAATTACATTCGGCATAAATCATGGGAAAATGAGGCACATGGGTAATACAAGAACACTTAATTTCAAAGGAGCCAAATTTCCTAAACTGCATGCAATATATTAAATGGGACCCAATCCTTGAAACGTTGAAACGGAGGAAAAATAGGAGTACTTTAGAAATACATTAAATAGAGGTATTAGCCAGTGTATCCCAATAGGCAACAAAAATAAAACAGCTAAGATTAAACCAGGGTGGCTGAACTTGAAGAACAAACAAGGGCGCACTCTCATCGTGCATTACCATGGTATAACACGTATTTTTTAAATGAAAATATATACTAACAAACCAATGTGATAAAAGGCAGTAAAAGTGGTCCACAAGGACAATCACAATACATCTGTGTCTAATGATACAGATGGGCTAACGTGTTTCAGGAGCTAAACCCCCATCATCCATCCTCCTTCTGACATTTCACTAGTATATAAGCTTGTGGCCAGCAGGCACATCTCTAGCTCTGAGGAAGGGGGTTTAGCTCCCGAAACACGTTAGCCTATCTGCATCATTAGACACAGATGTATTGTGACTGTCCTTGTGGACCACTTTTACTGCCTTTTATCACGTTGGTTTGTGAATATATATCCTCTTTTCATTTAATAAATACGTGTTATACCATGGTAATGCATGATGAGAGTGTGCCCTTGTTTGTTCTTTTCCACTAGTGGTCAGATTCCCCGATCTTAAAAGGGCAGCACCTCTTCGGTTGGCATTTTGGCATCGCCTTGGTTGTATGAAGACTGGAGCGCTGGTTTCGTTTGTTCATCTTTTTGGCTGAACTTTAGCATTAAAAAGTAATATTAAAGAGAAAAAAATGGCCTTTAAAAAAAATATAAGGCAGAGGGGTCATTGACAGCATTCCGACACTCCAAGGAATACAATAAAAAAAATGTAAGTACACAATAAGGATGGCTAAGATAGATCATGAGAAACACATAGTGGAGGAGAGTTAAAGAAAATATCCCCAAAAATTCTTGAAATATATTAATAGTAAAAAAGCAAGGCCAGAACATATTGGCCCAGTAAAGGATGATGAAGGGAAGTTGGTCACAAATGACAAGGAAAAGGCAACTGTAATAAAAGCATTCTTCTCAGTTTTTACTAAGGAAAAGGAGAGGTATTGTAGTTAAGATTACATCATTAATGACACACCAGAGAATGCACCCTCCTGGCCTACAGAAGATGGTATCCGAAAAAGACTTGAAAAGCTTAACTCAAATAAATCACCAGAACCAGATGACTTACACCTGAGAGTCCTCAAAAGAATTCAGATTATTGCCAGGCCATTATTCCCAATTTTTGTATACTGCATACTAACAGGAATAGTACCAGCTGATTGGCGAAGGGCCAACGTGGTACCAATATGTAAAAAATGGCAGAGATACATTCCTGGAATCTACAGGGCAGTCAGTCTAACATCAGTATGAAAACTATTGGAGGGGATGATAAAGGACTGCATCCAAGATTGAAAACAGCATCATTAGTAGTAATCGGCATGGCTTTTTGAAAGGTCGCGCTTGCCAACCAACCTGTTAACATTTTATGAGGAGGTGAGCGGCCATCAGGTTGAAGGAAGTGCAGTGGGTGTGGTGTGCTTGAATTTTGCTAAAGCATTCAATACAATTCCCCATAAATGCTTGATTTACAAACTGAGGTCTGTAGGCATGGACTAGAGGGTTTATAAATGGATAGAAAACTGGTTACAGGGGCGCGTCCAAAGGGTGGTGATAAAAGTATTTATTCAGACTGGTCTGGAGTGGTAAGTGGGCTACCCCAGGGCTCAGTCCTGAGACCAATTGTTTAAAATTTTTTCATAAATGATAGTGTTTGCTGATGATACGTAGTATGATATAAGTAGGACAATGACGTCGCAGTAGGATATAAAAACCTTACAAGAAGACCTGAATACAATTAAGGAATGGCCAAAACTTGGCAGATGAGGTTTACTGTTGAAAAATGTAAAGTAATGCACTTGGGGCAAAAAATCTTAATGCAAGTTACATGGTAGGGGGAGAACATCTGGGGAAATCGAGGATGGAAAAGGATCTGTGGCCATAGTAGATGACAGACTCAGCAATGCCATGCAATGGCAGGCTGCAGCAAGCAAAGCTAACAGAATATTAGCATGCATAAAAAGGGTACTTGCTGTAGAGATAAAATGATATTCCTGCCACTTTACAACACTCTGGTTTGACCCCACTGGAGTTCTGGTCTGTTATGGACCACCTGGTGTACTCTAGCAGTCCACAGGACAGGATTCCCCAGTCCGCTTGTTCACCAGAGCCCCTGATGGTGGGGATGGGCTTGGAGCGGACAGTGACCAGGTCGCGGCCCCTGAGTACACCCACCTGAGGTAGAGGAATCACCAGAGGTAATGACAGGTAGAGAGCCTGACGTGAAGAGGCAGGCAGGTCTGGAGAGTAGCAGCTAATCCGTGCGGGTCGGATGGATGGCTGAGCAATAGCGTGGTCAAACGGGCCAGGTCGGTAACAGAGGGGTCAGCGTAGTACAAGGCAGCAGGCTGAAGAATAGTCAGGTCACTCGCCGGGGTCGATACCAGTAGTTCAGATCAGGTAGGGATATCCAAAAGAGAGGTCGAACTTAGCCAGGGGTCAGAGCAGGAGAAGTCAGCAGGGGTCAGGTCCAGGCAGGTCAGCAACGAATCTCAAACAACAGCAATACAGGAACACAGGAACAAGATCAGACCATATGGCAACTTGTGTCTGTGCAGGGCTGGTTAAGTAACCCACCCTGCACCTGACAGGCGCAGCCTATGTCCTAGTGCCTGCCCAGCACCGTCATAGGCGACGGGTGCGCCTGGGTCCTAGTGCCCTGCTGCCCGCATGTCTTGACAGACACCTACGCATGTGCAGACCCATGCGTCGCGATGGTCCCTGACATGGTCAGTAGTCCTCAGAAAGGATGTGCTAGAACTGGAGTGAGTAGAGAGAAGGCAACAAAGTTAATAAGGGGCCTGGGGGGCCTCCGTAATAAGCAAAGCTACACACATGAAACTTATTCTCCCTGAAGAAGAGACTCTTGAGAATAGATATGATAGCAATATACAAATACCTCAATGGTGATTCTGCCGTAAGGAATCAACGGTTGTGTCTCAGGGAGAAGATATGCGGCCATTCAATGAAATTGGAGGAGAAGTGGTTTAGCCTCAGACTGCGTAGGGGGATTTTCACTGTCAGGGCGGTAAGGATGTGGAACTCACTTCCACAATCGGTGGTGTTGGCAGGAAGTATTGATAGTTTATATAAAAAAAACTTTTAGATGGGCATCTTAGTGAACACAATATGCAAGGATATAGGATATGAGTTTTTGACATGAACACAGGCACACTGACACAGGTTGAACTGGATGGACTATTGTCTTTATTCATCCTTACCAACTATGTATCAGGAGGAGCAGGTTTTACCACACCAAGAAGTGTGAAAAAGCTGTAGGGACAGGAGAGCAGTGAAGAATTAGTGTTTCAAGACATGGATCACCAGAAAGGTAATTATGGATTGGCTTTTTTATTGGGAAATTTATGCTAAAAAGACACTTGTATTACATTGGAAAAATCCAGAACATCTCCACAAAATAATTTGACTATACTTGGTCTGTGTGGGCATCATCACCATCAACAGAGACAGAACAGAAGCGAGGGAGGATTTTGTGCGGGGGCAGGGACAGTTTGCAGAGGACTGGAGGAAACAGCCATTCTAATCCATATGGCGGCGCTGCCCAGCAGGCATAGGTCACTGCTGCCCATTTTGCTGTTCCACAGCACTCTGCAGTGTGGCTTTTAACATATCTGCCACTGAAAGCTTTGTTGTGGTCTGCAGTCTCTCCCTGCGGTGTATCAGTTACAAACAAAAATGTGTTATGTGATTTCTCTGCATATGTACCATAGAGCTCAGTGGAAGCAGCAGTTAAGTGAGACAAGTCGGCAGCAAAATGCCCCACACTTGTTCCCCATTTTCCACATACTTCCCCACAACATTCACTTGCTGCATCTGCTGCAATATCAGGGGTTGCTAGTGACAGATAGGGAAGTCTCACAAGAGCTTTCAGAGGTTCAATGGGCCATATTTCTCAAGTTTCCTTCAATCCAACCTTCACACCTGTCCTAATGTTTGTAGCTTATTCTGGTTCTCTGGTTAGCTGGACCTCCTCTACAAAATGTCTAATGTTTGCTGCAAGGTATGTCTTGCTTTGTATCTCAAAGTTTGCAGCATATTCAGGTGCTCCTACACTAAATGGCCATACAGTGTTTCAACAACTAGACATCAAATGCCAAATCTCTAATTGTTGCTGCAGGATAAATCCTGCTTTGGGTCTTAAAATTTGCAACCAGTTCTCTTCCCAGGCACTGTAAATGTGCCAGAAAATGTTTCCGCAGCTTGACCTCTGTTGGCAAATTTAAGTTTGCTGGTATATCCCACATTTAAGTGGATAAGGTACATCCCACATTGCACTTCTAACTGTGCTGTGGAACTCAAAAATATTGGTTGTTATCTCTCGAATAATACACTCTAATATTGCAAGATAAAACCTGCCTTATCTTTCCTGCTTATATTGTGCCCTTCCAAGCTTCATACATACTGTCTAGCCACTGTATGTTTGTGGCTATTATCAAATAATATGCTCAGATGTTTATTTCAACATAAGATAAAACCGGTCTTATTTTTCCCTCTTAATTTCGGTCTTCACAAGCCACTGTAAAATATTTGTGGCTCTTGTCTCTTAATTAATACAATGTTTATTTTAAAATAAAAGCTGCTTTTTAAATTCCTCTTATATTGTGGCCTTGCCAATCTACTTACATACCGTGAAGCCACTGAATGATATGTGTGGCAATTGTCTCTCAGATTATACGATCTAAATTCTTTTGCAAGATAAAACCTGCCTTGTTTTCCTGCTTATATTGCGGCCTTATGAACCTGCCTGCATGCCGTCTAGTTACTGCCATGGCCAAAAATACTGACATCCCTGTATTTCTATCAGATAATGCACCACTTCACCCAGAACATAGTTGCAAGTACAAATGTTTAGGCATTCTCATGTTTATTTCTTTTGTTTGTATTGGTATGACACAATAAGTAAAGAAACAAAAAGCCAAACACAAACTAAGCTATAGCTCATTAACATACAACGCAGGAGGGCATTTTATTTATTTGTAACCTGTTTTTCTTTGTTAGGACAGACAGTATTGAAATCTAGTTTAATGAAAAACTGTGCAAACATAAAGCAGGGAGAGCATGTATGGATTTTTATGGAAGCAAAACGCACCTAAAAGGTAGCCAGGAAATAGGTATATATAATTTTTTTTTTTTTTAATTTGGCTGCAAAAGTGTAAATACCCTTTAAAGACAAAACTGATTGTTACTCCTATTAATGGCTGGTCAACAACCTCTCGAGGCACTCAGACATGAGACCATCCCTTGATCAGTCTAAAAACTACGGCACTCAAAATCAAAATTTTTTTCCATGTCCTTGTTGCTGATCTCTTACCTTCACTGAAATATGTCATTCTACTTCTGGTTCACTCAGTAGTTGCTCTGTAATAGGCTGATGATTTTCAAATAAAACCGTTAATCCCATGTACTTTCCTGTTTGTAAGAGCGGTGGCTGCAGTGTCTCCTTTTCCCCCCAGCCACTGGTCTTGGCACAGCCCTTCAGTAGTTTTTTCTCCAGGAAGCAGTGATGTATTTCCGTCCATGCTCACTGTAGTGGGCAGGAATCAGACTCCCTGTCTGCACCTCCCACTGAGGCAGTGTTCTGAGAATGACTGCCCAGGACACTCTGGGTCTGCCCCATCTCCCATAACTTCATCTAGGAGCCTCTGCACCTCCTCCACTAGTAGCAGTGTATATACTGTACATACAGATCTATTTGCAGAGAAGGAGGCACTGATTTTTAACAGGTACAGGGCAAAGTGATCTGGAAGCAGCATTATCCAAAATGTCTTCTCTACTACCAGCTGCAGCCTCACAGTCATTGGCATATTGATATCTAATTTCTGTCTCAGTCTCCTGTTTTCCTGCCTTGGAACCTCCCCCTCTGTCTTGATGATCTGCATGTGAGATCGGTGTTCTGTGCTGTGGATTTCATGATTCCACACTCTGTTGCTGACAGATAATTAAAAAATCACAGTCATGTTTACTAGAAGAAGTGAGATGGTGTCTATAGATTAAAAACAGAATGTCAGGGCAGTTAGTTCTTATTCTGTTGTGACTGGACGGTGAGTGATCACATGTGAGGATAGCAGTGGCAGCTGGGGAATGTGTGGGCGTGTTTTCTGTTGAAGTGGGCGAGTACATATTAAACATGTACAGGCCTAGTGTATCCACCCACGTTCACTATAATTCCCAAAGGTTGATGGGAAGTGTAGTTTCCTGAGAGGAGAGGATATGATGTAATCCCTGCTGTTACACCTCTTCCTTGGCAGAGCAGATGCTGTTATTGTTTTGAATTAGAGATGACTTACTGAAAACTCAATTAGACTTTTCTCTTCAATGGTAAGGAATTTCACAAATGTATTACCTGTTTAGTGTTTTGTGTAGGGTTGTGTACTAATTGATGATATTTTTGCCTATTACGGAGTTCTTTAAATTACTTTTTGTGATTGAAGACTCAGGATGTTTAATTCAGTTAAAAACTAGATCATGCCTTAGAATCAGCATGAAAATACTTGGGGTCTTTCTCTTGAAGCAATTTATTTCTTCAAAATAGTTATGAATGTATCCTTTATGAATTTTCCACAGATTACACCTGACAACGTTTTACACTTGGTTCTGCCAGAAAATGAGGAGAACAATCGCTATTACATGCTAGAGGAGCTGAAGGAATTGCTCAACAAACTTATGCTTATGTCAGGCAAGGGAGAACAAGGCAACTCAGAAGTTGACAAGTTTTCAGAGGTAAAAACAAATGAGATGGAAATCGGTTAAGTGAAAGTCCTGGTTCAGTGGAATGCACAGCGCTTCCCATTAATATGGGCTTACAGAAGCCTGTGGACACACAACTTTGACTTCTGTTGAATATTTTACTCATTATAGTATAAATAGTCTGGGTACAGGTCTACTTCAAGTACTATGTTACTGTGTATATTTAGCTTGTTCTAAGTATACATGTATCCTGACCAAGCTGAAAAAGTACTGTAAAACAAAGATATCGGGGAGTTCATCTTCAAATGTTTCAAAAGACGCACCAAAATATTACTTTCCTATTACTTTCTATTGTTTTAGGTACTTGGCATCCCTCTATTGTTGATACACAGCAGTTGCTGTAAGCAGTTGGCCCCCATTCACACTATGTAGCAAGCCACGCATATGCACGTTCTCATGAATCGCACATGCAGCCCATTAATTTTAATGCGGTTCAAGTGTCTTTTTGAGTTTTGCGCAGTTATTAACTTTGGATTCCACCACTTGGTTTTTCATATACAAAACTGTGCATCTTGCTGCATTTGGGGTGCGATTAACAATAACTAGCTTTGCAAGTGCACTGCTTGTATTCACGCTCTAAACAAGTATGAATGAAACCTTAGAAATGGACTGAAACTGGACTTCAAAATGTTTGTTGTGGTCTATGTGGATGAATTAGAAGTTAGGAATAGCTTGTTTTAAAGCTCTTTTGCTGCTTGTTAAGAATAAGTAAATATTTTAATGTTTATAGTCTGAGCACAGGTGCACTTTAAATTAATGTGTACTTTGCTTAACTTGATCAGAACTATTATAAAGTAGCCACAAGTGCAGTCATCTCCATTTTTGCTTCATGTTGTGGCTACTTTCCGTATTAACAGTAAGGTTTAAAGTGTTACTAAATCCACAATAGTAAAATCAGTCTGTATGTGCATGCTTGTTATACTCACTGTGGAACCTAAGGGTTAATCCTCCACATTGTGTAAAAAGGCTGTTTGATCCTGTCTCTGATCCTCCCCTTTTTCTGTTGTCCCCAATCCATCTGCTGATAGTACAGAGCCCTAGAAGGCACTCTGCACACACTCAGATTATTGTTAGAGCGTTTTTTTTTCTTTGGGAGGGTGCATGTGATCAGCACATGGCCATTCAGCACTGTCCAGACAACAGGTCAGGGGTCATACAGCCTCATAGAACAGTCAGAGCACAGTGAAAACTACTCCTACAAGATTAACCAGTGCTCAGCTGGACACTAGTAAAAGTCACAATTCTGCTATATACTTCTGATGAGAAAAGGTATTTAGTTTATATTTTCTAAAATAATTGCATTTCCGTGTTCTGTGTACTGTGGGAGACCAGATATAGTGAATGCAGAGTCCTGGTTTTGGTAACACTTTAACATAAAGTTTTGCAGATATAGATATATATATATATATATATATATATATATATATATATAAATTACACTAGAAGAGGGAGTTACTGAGAGCAGCTTGCTACGTGTTTTACTTTCATCCCTAGCCATAAATGCAAACCCATACACACCGTGCATGCATTGGTATGTTGCAGAGCAATTGGTTTCAAATGGCACCCCAATGCATGAAAGCATTGCGCCTGTAACACTACTACCCTGAGTTTTGGTGCACTACATTGCTAAACAATGGTCAGGTACAATCTGAAGTGCACTTAGGTGTATTGGTAGCCTATTTAAATTAATGAGCTGCCTTAACACAACACATGGTAATATGCAATGTCATGCATATTAACCCATTTGTGTTGATGCAACACAAAAGTGTGAAGCCAAACTAAAAATATTAAGATAAATGAGGTTAAGTTCATTCAATACAGCAGTAATTTTAAACTTTTTTTTTTTTTTATCCAGATATTTTCCAACGTTCAAAGGCTGGCTGACTCTTATATTGATCTCTACCTGGCTGGAAATATGCTGTTTAGAACCTGGGAGGCAGAGATACACTGTGCAGATAATGCTAGATTCAGTATTCTCATGAACTTTGATGTTGAAGGAATTGATGATCTTCAAGGAGAACAAGCTCTTACAGACTTGCTTCCAAACATTTGCAAAACCATGGAGAGTCTGTTGGAAGAGTGGCTGACCTTTGTAAACATGAAAAGATCTAAGCTATACTACTTAAACTACTACACAGCAGAGCAACTGGTGTACTTGTGCCAGCAGTATCAGATGGGGGATATCAGTGAGGAGGCTCTTGTAATGTTGTCTTTTATTAAACCTGACTGTGCAAAATTAGACATCATCAACTCCTTCTATTTTGGAAAGAGCAGTTCTCCTTCTCTAAGTGCTCTAAACCAACCAGATGTGATGGGTTTTGCAATGGAACTTGAAGACTGTACTGATGCTTCAAAAAAACTAGAGCTGGTCTGGAGGTTCTCTATGGATAACATGAGCACTTTCTTCCCAGGATGTCTGGATCTGGACACTTTGGGTACAAGCGTAGCTGCTCTTGCTGAGCTAAATAAGAAACCAGTAGTCCGTCACCTTCATCCTAGTTTGCAGCCAGGCCGGCCTAACCTGATTCTTTGTCCTCCATCAGAAATTTTGTCCTGTGCTATGTCAGTTTATATGCACAGCTCTAATGAGCCATTGCCATCCTACGATGAAGTTCTCCTATGCACACCTCATACCACCTATGAAGAGGTAGCCTTATTTCTTCGTAGATGTCTGCTACCAGGGTACAGCGGGAAGAAGATTTATAGTTTGATCTATGCAGACCAATTAAGCTATGACGTAGGGTATAAGTCTGAGCTGCTATTCCAACAACTGCAGGCCCAGGGCATAGACAATTACAATCTCATAGTCATATGCAATTCTGACCGAGAGCATTGCTACATCCCTTCAGTTTTCAGCCAGTTTAAAATTCATGTTATCCCCCAAAGGCATCCTGTGGAGATTCACAATTACCTGTGTACACACTTTAATGTCAGTTCTAGTGTGATTTCAGCTGCCTCTGTGTTCAAGAATGGAATGAGTGCAGGAATTGTGTCATCCAAGCGAGCAGGAGTTGGTGAGTAAATCTGTGCAGTTTTTTTGTTAAGGCTTTTAAGAGATCTGCATCTGCCCTAATTTACTATAGCAGGGACCCATGTGCCCATTTCTGCATGTGGCACAGACGCAGGTAACATCTGGTATTCCTGCTAATTCATTTAGGTATAGCAATGTATTTCTGTAAACAGTATATGTTCATGGATATGTTTAGTCTAGGTATAGGCATGCATATAAACAGCATTAACAAGAATCCTGCTTTTTTTTTTTTTAATAAGGATCAGTACTACTGAACTGAGTGGTCCTAAGCAGAACTCTGCTTTTATTTTAAAAGAGAAAGCCTAGAGCCTTATGGATTTCCACAGAACAAACTTCATACTTCAGGAGTGTGGAAATTTTTGAAAAAACTACTTGTGGCTGCTCTTTTTATATTGTGAGTCTGAAAAATGCTGGATAAGACTTTCCTGGTTCCCAGCAGCCTTCTTCAAGGCTCTCATGAAGGAAAGTTAAAAATCCCTTTAATATGTGCAAGGAGACTATTGTGCAGCTCATAAGTATTGTAAAAGAAAAAAAAAAACCTAGTGAATCTGGCAATAACCAATTATACTGTATATGTCATAGATTAATGTATATTTTAAAGTGGACTGATTGGCCACATTGGTAAACAAAGGAAAAAATGCATGCACAGAGGTTAATTTCTGAGTATATCCAGAGACATGGGCAGCTGAATTTTTATGGAAATATCCACTTTTCTTGGAAAGGTCTACTTTGAAACCCCTTCTTCCATGTGTAGGGTAGCCGTCCTCACCTAAAAAGAGACTTAGGAGCAGGAAGGACCAAGCTTGATGTTACAGGAAAATTGGAGATATATACAGACATACAGTATACCTGCCATTTGAATAGTTCATGTTTACTACTTTCTTTCAGAATGTAGCAACCCCCAGGTAAGCCCAGCAGCTTTCTAAAAGATCCTTCTACAGCTGTGAAAGTAGACTTCTATGTCAGAAGAGATCAAAATACATTTAGAGGAGAGACGCAACCCTTCTTTCTGTGGACCACCAGGATTTTTTACACAGGCTGCGCCACTACAAGTATGCAGGCAGTGTGTAGGCTTTCTTGTTATATTCATAGCATGCCTTGGAAGCAGACTATCATACATACACCTTGTAATGTTTATTTTTAAGTAAAGATTAAATATTAGCAAACAAAATATATAAACTTTTAAAATACAAATTACCTTTACCATTAAACTGGCATTGCTTTTTCCAGGGATAGCAAACTACTTTAGGGCCCTTTAACATAAGCATTCAGGATGGATCAGTTTTTCAGATGGATCCAGAACAAACCACACTGTATATAGACGACATAGTTCTGTTTATATCTGATTACATCCAAGTTCCTTTTATGTCCACAGAAAAGAAGAAAAAGGTTTGAGTCCTTTTTTGCAGATATAAACAGATGTACTGTAGTGTCTTTCATGGCTAACAACATTCAAAGCACACCAACCAATGGACTGCCCAAAACATGATGAACACAAATTCACCTTCGCACTTGCATGTGAACAGAGACTGAGCCTTTGTACTGTATTTCCATAATATAGGTAGCCTGCAACTCGGAAAGCTTCTTAATGTAAATCTTTATTGGTTACATTGGTTAGCATGCTATGAGGAAAGCTTTGTGAAGCAGAAACGCGTTAGTTTTGTGGATCCTGTATTCATGTAACCAATAAAGATTTACATTAAGAAGCTATCTGAGTTACCGCCTACCTATATTGTGGACTTAAGCTGTGAGGGGTGAATTCCTTAGCCAATGCACCAGTCTCCTGTCTCCATATTGTGAATAGAGCATTTGAGCATGGGTAAGATTCGTCTCTTTGTACTATATGAGCTTTGTGTTTTCTCAGCAGAGGCACACGGCAGTGTAAATGCTGCTTTTATTTCATTCAGACTGCTGTCTGACTACAGTAAGCAATATAGAGAGAAACAACAGGACTGCAGACCAGAAATAACTATTCTGAAATTTTTTGAATTCTTAATATTGCTCTTTAACTGACACATATTTAATAATAGGCTATAGTTTTACTTGTTAACCATTGTAACACTATTAATGTTCCTTTTACCCCAGGGAAATCTCTGTATGTTAAAAGGCTTTACCAAAAACTTCTGTCTAGATTTCCAAGTAAAAAGCCACTTCTCAAAATAATTCGGCTCATTAAGCCAGAAGTGGACGAGAACAAAATATTGGAAACCCTACTCCCTTTTCTACATGGCAAATCAAAGAGTTGTCCTATAATATTCCACATTGATATTACATCTTCTGTAAGTAAAATAACACGTGAGCAATGTACGAATTGTTGTATCATGGATGCTTATAAATGTATTAGTGCTGGGAACAGAAAAAATGGACCGCTTTTGAGTGAGACCATTACAGAACCACTATTACAGGTGCATTTGAATAAATTGGATTACCATCGAAAAGTTCATTTATTTCAGTAATTCAATTTAAGAAGTTAAACTCATATATTATAAAGATTCATTACACACAGAGTGCTATATTTCAAGCATTTCTTTCTTTTAATTTTGATGATTATGGCTTACAGCTAGTGAAAGCCCAAAATTCAGTAAATCAGAAATTTAGAATATTACATAAGACTAATAAAAAAAGGAAATGTTGGCTTATTGAAAGGCATGACAATGTAAAACATAGTATGCACTCAATACTTGGTCTGGGCTCCTTTTGCATGAATTACTGTATCAATGCGGCGTGGCATGGAGACTATCAGCCTGTGGCACTGCTGAGGTGTTATGGAAGCCCAGGTTGCTTTGAGCCTTAAGCTCGTCTGCTTTGTTGGGCCTCGTGTCTCTCATCTTCCTCTTGCCAATACCCCACAGATTCTCTATGGTATTTAGGTCAGGGAAGTTTGCTGGCCAATCAAGCACAAGTGATACCATGATCATTAAACCAGGTATTGGTACTTTTGGCAGTGTAGGCAGGGGCCAAGTCCTGCTGGAAAATTAAGCCAGCATCTCCATAAAGCTGGTCATCAAAGGGAAGCATGCAGTGCTGTAGAATTTCCTGATAGAGGGCTGCGCTGACTTTGGACTTGATAAAACACAGTGGACGAATACCAGCAGATGACATGGCTCCCCAAATCTTCACTGACTGTGGAAACTTCACACTGGACCTAATGCAACTTTGATTCTGTGCCTCTCCATTCTTTCACTCTTGGACCTTTGATTTGCAAATGAAATGCAAAATTTACTTTCATCCGAAAAGAGGACTTTGGACCACTGAGCAAAAGTCCAGTTCTTTTTTTCCTTAGTCCAGGTAAGACGCTTCTGACGTTGTCTCTGGTTCAGGAGTGACTTGACACAAGGAATGCAACAGTTGTAGCCCATGTCCTGAATACATCTGTGTGTGGTGGCTCTTGAAGCACTGACACCAGCCTTAGCCCCCAAATTCTTTAATGGCCATTGCTTCACAATCCTCTCAAGGCTGCGGTTACTGTGTTGCTTGTACACCTTTTTCTACCACACTTTTTCCTTCCACTCAACGTTTTATTAATATGCTTGGATACAGCACTCTGTGAACAGCCAGCTTCTTTAGCAATGACCTTTTGTGACTTGCTCTTTTTGTGGAGGGTGTCAATGACTGTCTTCTGGACAACTGTCCAGAAGTCAGCAGTCTTCCCCATGATTGTGTAACGTACTGAACTTGACTGAGAGGCCATTTAAAGGCTTAGGAAACCTTTACAGGTGTTTTTGAATTATTTAGCTGTTTAGAGTGTAACACCAAGAGTCTACAATATTGAACTTTTTCACAATATTGTAATTTTCTGAGATACTGAATTTTGGGTTTTCACTAGCTGTGAACCATAATCATCAAAAGCTTAAGCAGTACCCTAAATGTTAGTCTTGAGGCAGTAGTAGACACAGTTTTTGAACTTGTACCTACAGGTACGCTTATAGCATGGCTTACCTGTAGGTACATTGAATATCTCCTAAACGTGCACTCTAGCTACTTTTGCTCACCGGTTATTGCTGTTACTTTTGCTTTTCCAAGCATTGTTGGCCAAATAAATTACCCCTTCTCAGCCACTCTTACAGAGTGTGGTGACACTAGTATGTCACCAGCACTAGGAATGGAAGTACCCGAACATCCGGATGCTCCTTTGGTTGTCATTAAAAACTCCTGCTCCTTTTTTTTTATTATATAAGTTATAGATTAAAGTTTCTTTTTAGTAGACTTTCTCAACCTTTTCAACACATAGGAACCCTTGAAATAACTTTCAGGTCTCAGGGAACCCCTGTTAAAAATTTATTACATCTACAACTCAAGATACTTGGAAGTGAAGAGAGGGGCGCCAGACTAAGTGCAGCATTGAATAGTGCGATTTATTAAAACTCATACAACTGGCAACTCACTGGAAGGTAAAAGAGGCAGGCATATCTGTAAGTCGTCCAGGTGTCTACCCTACTGGTTCCTGCTTCCAAGTAGTCAGGGTGGCTGGGAAGCAGGAACTGGTAGGGGAGACACCCGCACTATTTAGTGTTGCACTTAGTCTAGAACCTCTCTGTTCCCTTTTATACTTGCAGAGTTCCAACTTTGCTCTTAAGGTTGCTGCCGCTGATACCGATTAGTGTTCACTCCTCCAGCTCCGATTGTATACCATTTTTTCTAACTCATGATACATTAGTGTGGTGGTCAGTGGGAAGAATGCTCCTTAGACTTGTGGTATTGGGAAGAATTTACTCCTTACAGATAGCTAAAAAGATAATTGGTGTCAGTGGGAACTTATCTGAGAGGCAAAATTGGTCATTGCTCAAGGAACCCCTAGTAACTGTTTGGAGGAAGCCCGGTGGAGTAAGGAAAAAAAGCTCAATGGTGTGAACAGTGAAAAGGTTCCCAGGGTCCAGAGTGTAAACAGTCACTATTGTAGGGGCTGCAGCACTTCCGGCAGAGTATTGCATGGTCTCTGTGCACTAAATGAATAAAAGAAAAAACAGTTGCACCATCTAAGTGACGCAGCAACCATGCTGGAACGCAAGCCTCTACCGGTAGAGGCTTGCGTTTCAGCGTGGTTGCATCGTCGGCCCTGTGGATTCCATCCAGCTTTTCCAGGCTCTACACCTCTTTCTAGCTGTATCCTGTACAGCCGCACATAAGTGCCACTCCACTAGCCTCCTGGTGGCCCTTTCCACTGATCCTCTCAAGTGACCTGCATACCCTTGATGTTCCTGTAATTCATCTGATTTTGTGAGTGTTTTTTTAACCCTTTGTTTTATTGGATGGTTTATTAAATTGATACACAGGCTGCGGTAGAGAATGATAACGAATGATGCCTTCAGCTTCCATGTGATTACTCTAGTTGGTTCCTAGTCATTAAGTCACTGGGGACCAAAGCTGTCAATGAGAGCCAGGTTTAACAGCTACAGTGAGGGCTGATAGCTGTCAAGGGCATGGCACAAATAATGTATCCTCAGCATTAGGTATACTGCAAGGAAATATTAATCTACAACTTGTGTGTGGAAAGATACTAAAATTATTTTTTTAAATGAAAATATATTAAATATATTTAAGCCAAAGTAATTACGCTTTGAAGTGTCCCAGTTTCCTTTATCCAGGTTTTTTGTCTTTATTTTCTCTTGGTGATCCTGATAGTCACTGAACTGTATTTATGCAGGAGCAGTATTATTACAGGAAGTGTTAAGACTGCAGGACACCTCCCCTCCTTTTTCTCTCCATAACATAAGGTGAGGTGTTGTGTAGTCCACAGACCGAACTGATAACAGTGCAAAATGTGAACAGTAATCACAGGTACAGTGTACAAAAAGTTTCAACTCTTTTTTTTTTTTTGTTCAACAACTATAACACACACTTTTAAAGGTATAGTGCACATACCAAAGAGGAGCAAACAGATGTTAATCATTAGTGTTTACATACACAACTTACATGGACATTGGTTTTGGAGATTGTTCACAATTACCATCAACACAGGACAGCAACCAGTATGTATAATTTTATCTGGCTTAGAACAGAGGCCAGTATGTACAATTTGTTTGGCATAGGACATGATTTGAAGAATACCTCCCTTAGGCCTGTAGTACTTCATAATATGATATATTTGTGTTTTTGTAATACAGGTGAACAGTGGCATTTCAGAGTTCCTGTTTAAACTCCTGATCCTGCACTACCTGATGGATTCTCAGGGAAGAATATGGAAGCGCCTTCCCAGTCACCTGTACATCATTGAAATTTTGGAATCTTCAGACATTTTGTTTAGAAAACAGTTCAAATCTGTAAGATTTATTTATATTTTTATTTTACATGGATATCAATGACTACTCCTCTGAACCTCATAAGTGCTTTCGTCAACTATTTTTATGTTTTATATGCCCATTTGGGAATTCTTAAAGTAGATGTAAACTCAATCACTAAAATTTCAGATAATTATAATTGGTAAAATGTTAATCTAATTTAAAAAGTATCTATAATAAAATAGCACTGCCTCTCCTTTGTACCAACATCCTAAAATTCATATAGGGTTCAAAAAGTAATTGCTGGACTTTACTGGTACCAGGGAACACACCACTTGTCTCAATAAAATCAATATTTTCTTATGTTTCATAAAAGGTCCAGACTAACAGAAGTCATTAAAAACGTTCTAAGGTCATCACTCAATTTTATAGATCAATTCTTCAGTACAAAACACTCTTCGATTCCAGTAATCCAAAGAGGTCAACGTGTTTTGCGTATGTGCTTCCTCAGGACCTTCAATTAGTAGCCCCCTTTAACCTTCAACATAGTATCCCTACTCATTCACCCAAAAACTGTCAAAAGCAAACAAAAAACACAAGACAGTTTTTGACAAGTCCTTTATTAAAAAAAGAAGTAAAAATCCCCTTATGTACAACCATCATCGATCATGATGAACGCTGACCCGCACAGTAAAAAAAAGCCACCAAACATGACCGCTCCCATTCCTTGACACTCACCGAATGATGGCGTCGATCGTCCCCCACCAATAAGTAAACAAATGGGTAGGAAAGGAAGAAAAAATATTTAGTGGTTCCTGGAGTGCAGTTGTCTGGGATGGGTGTCCCGCAGGAACATAGTCGGACCTGATGATGGGTCAGTTCAGGTGCCGGCAGAGAAACAAAGGATCCGTTCAAGCAAACAAAGGATGCGTTCAAGCAACAGCAAACAAAGCAAACAAAGGATCCGTTCAAGCAACAGGGAGAAATGTGGTCAATAAACAGGGCATGGTTACTACAGGTGGCAGGCAGAGGCAACTCTGCACTGGTATGGGGGTGATCAGGAACGCTGTTGCTGGCTGCGCTGGTCTGGTGATGGTGGGACTTGTGTAGCAGCGATCATGAACACTGCTACTTGCTTACACTGGTCTGATGACACTTAGGACTAGTTTGGCAACAATCAGGAATACTTCTGATACCTTACACTGGTGTGGTGACACTGCAACAGCTGCGGTGGTGATAGGAAACACTGTTGCTTGCTGCACTGGTCTGGTGTGGTGGCAATCTGGAACACTGATTCTGTCTGGAGACCCTGTGGCTGGTGTGATCGGAGAACTGTGGTTGCACTATTAGGGCTCATTCACACTTGAGTGGGGGGGCAGTAAAAACTTGTTGAGCTGCGGTTTTACCACACCTCACCCACTCCCCCCTTTAGCTGCAGGGGCTGGGTGTGTAAAAATGCCACGGCAGTGATGCTTTGCTATCCAGCTGTGGCAGCATTTATACCACCTGAACACCCATCAGTCGAGACCACTCATGTGAATGGGGTTGCATTTGTGATTTCCAAGGGGTTAAAGCAGGTCGTGAAGAGGGGATACAGTGCCATCTCACTGTCTGTCAAATGCTCTATGAAGAGTAATCTAAACATTGATGGCTCTTCAGAGAGCTTCACACATGTAAACAAATCCTTATGGTGACTGTTGTGGTGATAAGGGATACTGCGACCACTCTAGCGGTGATCAGGGACACTGTAAATGGTGTGGTGGTAATCAGGGACACTGTAAATGGTGTGGTGGTAATCAGGGACACTGTAAATGGTGTGGTGGTAATCAGGGACACTGTAAATGGTATGGTGGTGATCAGGGACACTGTAACTGGTTCGAGGGTGATTAGGGACACTGGCTGGTGACAGGATGTTAAATAAAATTTTTTTATATATATATATATATATATATATTTTTTTTACATACTGTCACCAGAGTAGAGTCACCAGAGCAGTGCAGTATCATCATGGTGACATTGTACTATTCTTGGGGGGAAGGGGGGGGGGGATGAGCAGTATTCTTGATTTTTTCGGACGATCACTGTAAAAGCAATTGTTTTAACTGTCATGAATTGCTTTCATTCATGATTCATTGTTTACTATTGTGATTGCTGTGATTGGCGACAGATACCATATAGTACAGGGCTGCTGTGATTGGCCCTGTACCATATGATCACTGTGACCAATCACAGAAATATCAATAGTAAACAATGCTATTATAAATGGATGCCATTTTTCACAGTTTTCAAGTAGACATGTGATTGCTGTGATTGTTACTTGGGCCAATCACAGTACCCAGTACTTGCAACTGTGATGCGCTCTGTCAGGTGGACAAAGTGGTCACAGATCACACTGCTGCGTGCTCCAGGAGGTGTGCAAACAGGAGGACGTACATTTACATCCTACCAGAACTAGAGCACACCCACCCACCAGGTCATTTATATACGTTGGCCAAACGGGAAGTAGATAAAGGCAAAGTTCACCTATTATAAAAAAAAAAAATTGAATGCACGTGATTTTGCAGGTAAATAAAGTACAATTATTTTTTAAACACTGCAGCCTACCAAGCATTGCGCCTGTGATCAGCAGATCGTGGGTGCATTGTCAGGCTTCTGCAGCACACCTGTCTACTTGTACCTCTTATGGGCAGGCAGTTAATAAAGAGAAGGAGGAGTCCAATTAACTAAGAGGACACTCATCAGCGCCCTAGTAGTTTGAGAAATACAATTTGCACTTTATTCATTCACAGAACTCTAAATGAATGGCACATGCACATCCGCGCTGTTTTTAAAATGTGACAGTGGGTTCAGGGAGGGGATCCGCTGCCTGCTATCATGGGGGGTGGTAATCAGGGGGGTGCGGGGGACTGCTAAATAAGGGTGTAATATGTTACATAAGATGTACTTCTCCTTTTAATGGTTTTTTTTTTTAATCAGCAAAGGGACAGTACTTACATTGAATTAGAAGTGTCCATTGTTCTGGTGGCTATTCTGTTTGCTGAGATGCTCATTTCCCTGCCCCCCAATACCCCTGCAGCTTTGATCTTCTTATTCAATGTAAAAACATCCATTATGCTGATTTGACAAAAATTAATTTAAGGCAGTTCTAAAAGGCAAAAGGCGTTTTAACTCAACACTCTCTCCATTAGGGTAAAAAACCTTCCAATGACTGTGCCCTTTCCAGCCATCTCTAAACACCTATTTAAGTCCTCTCTCAATCCATTGCTGTCTCATGTGCAGCAGCACTGCTCCTCTTTCTGCATTCACAGGAATCTCTGAGAGCAGTGGAAGCCATGGGCTCCTGCTGTTGTCAGTCAGATCCTGTGAGGAGGGAGCAGGAGTCATGGCCAAGCCACACTGTTTGCATCCATGGATATACACAGCTCGGTTGGGAGCATACCCACACAAGTGTCCCTCCAGCAACCAGCTTATGGAGGGTCACTCGGAGAAGAGAAGGAGCAGAGAGCATCAGCAGCGGACTCCAGAAGTAGGAGGGGAAGGTAAGGTACTGTGCAATACCATTACATAGAGCAGGTAAGTATAACATGTTTATTATTTAATGGAAAAAAAATAGGCTTTACAACCACTTTGTTTTAAATGGCGGGGTTATGCTAACTTTAGAGAAGCAATAAGTTTTCTTACAGGAAAAAAAAAAAATCAGAGCTTTTATTGTAAGACGTCTAACTGAACATTATTCATTTATTTTGCCTGCAGGTTCCTCGAATTGTTCAAAATGGTTTTATTGACTTCTTCCCCAAGATTTCCTGCTGCTCACCAAAAGAGGTTCTCACAAAAACTACACAAACTGATGTGAAAGATTGTGGAGATCCAGGGATGGACATTGAGGAATTTCATAGTGATTGCTTCCAGAGACCGTACCAGTACCTGATTCGTTTTGACCAGGGACAAAATTTAGATGCCTTTGTGTACTTAGAAGGTCTCACTGAAGAAGACCCAGCAAAATGTCTGCAGATACTCCTTCTTTACTGTGGCATAGTTGACCCTTCTTGGTCTGAACTCCGGAACTTTGCATGGTTTCTAAATCTTCAGCTAAGAGACTGTGAAGCTTCAGTATTCTGTAACCATGAGTTTGTTGGAGATACATTGCAAGGATTCAAAAACTTTGTGGTGAATTTTATGATACTAATGGCAAAAGACTTTGCTACTCCTTCCTTGCACATTGCAGATCAAAGTCCAGGAAGATATGAGATTAATCTTGATGGTGTCAAGGAACAAGACCTGGTACCTTTCTTAATGCGCAAGAGGTGGGAGTCAGAGCCACATCCCTATATCTTTTTTAATGAAGACCATGCATCCATGACATTTATAGGATTCCACCTGCAGCCAAACAATGCTGGTGGGGTAGATGCCATCAATCCCAGAAATAACAGCATTATCAGACAAAATATTATGACCATGCAACTTTATGAAGGTTTGAGGCTTCAGAGAGTGCCATTCAATACTGACTTTGACCAGTTGCCCAGGCATGAGAAAATAAGCAAATTATGTATGGTGCTGGGAATTCAGTGGCCAATGGATCCCGATGAAACATATGAGCTCACCATGGACAACATGCTGAAAATTTTGGCAATCAAGATGAGGTTCCGATGTGGAATACCTGTAGTCATCATGGGAGAAACCGGTTGTGGGAAAACCAGGCTGATTAAGTTCTTGTGTCATTTGTGTAAGGGGTTTGTCGAAACCGAAAACATGAAGCTAGTAAAGGTTCATGGTGGTACCACTGCTGAGACAATCTACCAAAAAATTTTGGAGGCCCAAGAAATTGCACAGATTAACAAGGAACAAGGATGTGAAACTGTGTTGTTTTTTGATGAAGCAAATACCACTGAGGCCATTAGCAGCATAAAAGAAGCCCTGTGCGATCACACTGTAGAAGGGGTGCCTTTGCGAAAAGACTCTGGACTCCATATCATTGCTGCTTGCAACCCTTACAGAAAGCACACCGATGCCATGATCAAACGTTTAGAATCTGCTGGTCTGGGTTATAGGGTGAGAGCAGATGAGACCAAAGAAAGACTTGGCTCTATTCCACTGAGACAACTTGTATATAGGGTGCATGCTTTGCCTCCTAGCATGATGCCACTTGTATGGGATTTTGGGCAACTGAACAATGAAACAGAAAAGAAATACATTCAACAGATTGTGCTGCGCCTGGCCAAAGAGATTCAGCTTTCTTCCTCTGACATCCAATTGTTAACAGATGTCCTTTCAGTCTCTCAGTCCTACATGAGAAATAAAAATGATGAGTGCAGCTTTGTAAGTCTTAGGGATGTGGAGCGTTGCATAGAGGTCTTTAAGTGGTTTTACAGCCGTCATAAAAATCTGTTACATCGACTATCCCTGATAAAGAAAATATATAGAACTGACGGTAACTTAGAAAAAGCAGCGTGGTCTCTTGTTCTTGCTGTTGGTGTGTGCTATCAGTCATCTTTGGAAACCAAAGAATCTTACAGGAAGGCTGTATGTAAATGTTTTCCTCAGCCTTACAGAGACCCTACTATTTTTTTACAAGAAATAAATTCCATTCAGGATCTCTTCTTAGCAGGGGTACAGTTAAGGGACACTATTGCAAAAAATCTTGCTTTGAAGGAAAACCTCTTTATGATGGTCATCTGCATTGAGCTCAAAATTCCATTGTTTCTTGTTGGAAAACCTGGAAGTTCAAAGTCTCTTGCAAAGACTATTGTCGCTGATGCTATGCAAGGTCCAGCAGCTCATACACCACTGTACAAGGACCTTAAGCAGATCCACCTGGTATCTTTTCAGTGTAGTCCTCATTCAACGCCAGAAGGGATTATTGGTACATTTAGGCACTGTGCACGATTCCAGGAAGGGAAGAATTTAAATGAATATGTGTCTGTAGTTGTACTTGATGAAATAGGGCTTGCAGAAGACTCCCCTAAAATGCCTTTAAAAACACTTCATCCTTTGCTGGAAGATGGATGCATTGATGATGACACTTTACCACACAAAAAAGTTGGCTTTATTGGCATCTCTAATTGGGCTTTAGATCCAGCAAAAATGAATCGAGGAATATTTGTATCCCGAGGTGACCCAAACAAAAAAGAGCTTATTGAAAGTGCAAAAGGAATTTGCTGTTCTGATAAACTAATTCTTGGTAAAGTATCTCAGCATTTCCATAACTTCTCAGAGGCATACCTTAAAGTTTGCAAAACCTTAAAGAAACAGGAAAAGGAATTCTTTGGTCTAAGAGATTTCTACAGTCTGATAAAAATGGTATTTGCTTTTACCAAACAGTCTCCAGACAACTTGACTCTGGATGAAATTGCTAGGGCTGTCCTGAGGAATTTCAGCGGAAAAGATGAGGTGAATGCCTTGGAAATTTTCTTAAAAGACGAAAAGGAAAACATAGGAGATATCCACACAATAGATTTGGTCATGGAGAACATCAGATGTGACAGTAATGATTGCCGTTACCTGTTAATATTAACCAAAAACTATGCTGCATTACAGATACTTCAGCAAGCTTTCTTCAAAGAAAGCAAACAACCAGAAATCATCTTTGGCTCCAGTTTTCCAAAGGACCAGGAATATACTCAGATTTGTAGAAATATCAATCGTGTTAAGATTTGTATGGAAACTGGACAGATGGTCATACTGCTCAATCTGCAGAACCTGTATGAAAGCCTTTATGATGCACTTAACCAATATTATGTCTATCTAGCTGGACAAAAATATGTTGACCTGGGCTTGGGCACACATCGTGTTAAATGCAGAGTCCATCCAAAATTCAGATTGATAGTCATTGAAGAAAAAGAAATTGTGTACAAAGATTTTCCAATTCCACTTATCAACCGTCTTGAGAAACATTACTTGGATATAAACACATTCTTGAAAAAAGAACACAAGGTCATCGTTCGTGAGTTAGAAGCTTGGGTAGAGGATTTCACTAAAGGGAACCAAAACCCCATCATTGGTAAAGCTCAGAAATACAGGCCTTCAGATGTTTTCATTGGCTACCATTCAGACACTTGTGCCTCCGTTGTTCTTCAAGTGACAGAGAACATGAAACAGTCACATACTGATCATATGACAGATGTAAAAAACAAAGCGGTACAAGTCTTACTAAACTGTGCAACACCAGATTCTGTCATCCGCTTAGGCCGGAAAGAGTTAATCGATGAGTACTTTAAGAAGCAGAAACATGGTTCATTATTAGATTTCCTCTGCTGTCATGTGACAATTGGATATGATAATCCCACCATTTTCACAGAGGTACTGTATAACTTTGCCTAATCTCCTAAACCTGCTTTACAATCAGTTACTAATGTTTTTGTAATATGCGTGAAAATTGCACCACCTGCTTGGTAATTACCTAAGTGTTGAAGTGCCTATTGTCAAAATTAAAGAAGTCCATTAAGCATTATTTACACCTAAACCAGTAATATAAACTCAGTCTAACTGCAGAAAATCTCCATGCTTTATGTGAATAATGTCAAGGACCCCGTTTGCTTATTGCTCATTAAAGCCCAACTTCAGGAAACATGAACAATATCCTTTGCAGTGGGGCTGTGCCTGCACTGCAAGAGTTAGCTGCTTGTTTTTCTAGGAGAGAATAGAAGCACTTTTACTTACCTGATCCTGCACTCCTCCATGCTCTGGCAATGGACTATTCCTCGGCATCCTCATGTCCTTTGCAGGGCTATGGACCCTGCTTTGGTCAGGAACTTAAACCGCTGGAGCATGAGGGAGGATGTTGCAGGGACTGTTATAGCAATGTGGAGGAGTGGAGAATCGGGTAAGTAGATTTTTTTTCTTCCCCTGGACCTAAACGAGCAATTAACATTTGCAATGTAAGCAAGCTCCACTGTAAGAGTTAACTTTCAAGTTTCCCAGAATTGGGCTTTACAGAACACAGGATAAAAAGTAATTCAGTGAGAATTGTGTGATACTGCCCTACTGCCTACAGGAGGGATTGACACTGGAAAACAAAAAATCCATTGGCCCATCAGCCTTCCACTTCCATCATGCTTTAGTTTTTGCTAGTGACCTAGAAAGATGGATGTCTTTCTCTTCAGAGAAAGGTATAGTCATATTTATAAGTTTGTGGGGTTTTTTTTGTATTAAGAAAATTTCACCTGAGGAAACACTCCATAGTGAGGATTCTTACAGTTTTGCAAGTTGATCTGATTCAACATTTAGCCCTGAGTACCATCAAAGAGCAGCTTTTGTGATCCTATTCGAAAGACTAATTGCTTCCCGTTCTTTGGTTAAGGCCTTTGTACAGGGTGATGCTTATATATACCCCCCCCCCCCCTTCAACACCCACACCCCATCACCTTTGCGGGGCATGTCTGAATTGGATGCCTTGTCCTGTAAAATCCCATAATACCTTTTCTTATCATACCCAAGGACAAAGTAGTCTTAAAGTAAATGTAAATCCTCTCCTTGTAAACAAGCCATCCAGTTTAAAACCGAAGCAAAGGTAAAACATTTGTGTATAGATCTAAAAAATGATACACATTGTTTCTGTTTTTTTTTAGAAGTGATCACATACCTTCTGTTCTCAGCTGCATAAGTGCTGGGAGAGGAGAAACGGCATTACACTGAACTTCCAGGTGAATGGATGGGGGAGGGGGGGGGGGTGCGGGTTGCAGGCTGAGTTCCCAGAATAGCTATAAAACTGGCCACGCTGTCCTCTCATGTCTAGTGTAGTCAGTTTTTACTAGGAAAGCAGAGGGACAGGAACACCAAGTATTTCAAGCAAAGGAAGCCATACAAAGAGAACAGGATACTTTTTCATATGAGTACATGGTACAGCAGACACATAGCTGGAATATGAAATGTTGGCTTTATATACTCTTTAAGGCTTAAAGCCTCTTTTCTTCCTACAGTGGTATCAGCATTCTATCTCAGCCAGGAATTGGTGCTTCTGTCCCTTTGCCAGCTCCAGTACATCCAAAGGAGATTAACATTCACTGTTTGGAAGCAGTTTGTGCAGTTCATGTCTATCTTGCAGCCACGACATCTATTAGAAAGTCCTTTTGTCATTCCTGATAACTGTAAAGGGCAACCAGCTTTGCTTTCCACCATTTGTTAAGCTCTCATACAAGTTATCATTTAAACCTATAAGCTTAAACTGACTGCAAACATTTGGAAGGAAATATGAAAAAGCATGTCCCCATATAAAGTGTTAAGTACCTAAATCCATAGCACCTTGTGTAGATCCTGGCTGCTGTCTTCTTCCCCTACATTCTGCATCTGTCACTTCTGACAGTTTTTTCTCCAAACAGGCAGGTGACAGCCTCAGATATGCATGTTTCCCAATAAGACTGTGTAGATGGGAGTGTGTACATTACCTCCATTCAGTGCCAAATTGCATTGCTCTGTGCTGTGCAATGTGTGAGATCAGATCCCCACTTCCTGGAAGCTGAAATACCATCTGTTCTGTTTACTTTGGAATGCTCTAGGGTAGAGAGGACTGTAGATAACTAGGTACAGCTTATGTGAAACCATTTGCTTCATGACTGTGTATTACCTGAGCCTAGTCAGTTCTGTGGGCTTTTGTAAGGGGTTAATACCACTTTAAATAGAAGATTCCACCTTTTCCTGACAAGGCATACTCTACTAGTTCTGTGAGTTCTTGGACTTTTTGGAATGTGTAGGGCCTGTAAGGCACATTCTCAGTTTTACCAGGTGGATATTCAGGCCTCAGCTGATGGAAGCTTTGGGTATTTGGTCCTCCAGGTTTTTCTTTGGCCTGCAAATTACTCCCATTTCTGTTTGTGTATTGTTATGGTTGCCCATCCCTCAGTTGGGCTGCCTTTGGATGTCCCAATTGTCTCTGAATTACTTCTAAACCTGTGTCCCTTAGTCCAGTCATAGATCAAAATTCATCTGGTTCAGCAGGGACTTTCAGGGAATTTCGATCCATGTATTGCAGGCTGGTTGTACTCAAGTCGATCTATCAATCAAATGACATCCTGTCAGGACTTTTCGTTCGATCAATGCCTGCAGCTATAGCCGCAAGCAGTGAATATTGTATTTTGGTGGCTGGGGAACTTCCCACCAGCAGAACACAGTAGCACCACGGGAGGGATTAAGGCAGACCATAAGTAACCAATTTTCTTTCCTTCAACCATGGGTTGAAGGAATGAAAGTTGTGTGATTCCCTCATCAAACACTTAATGTGTTGATGGGGGAATCAAGCAATTTTTTCCTTCAACCCATAGTTGAAGGAAAGAAAATTGGTTAATTTATGGCTTGCTTTAATGAATGGTGAAGAAACAGGATTGTGCACTTATGGTAAAATCCAATTCTTTGAGTTCATTAAGGGACATAGATTACACCCATCTTTGTGATCTACCCCTACTACTGCTTTTCTACTACATGAAGAATGATGGGAGTGGGAAGGGTTATACCCCCCACCCTGGTTATACCCCCAGCCCCTCCCTGGCTGGCATTTTTTGTTTACCAGTGTACAATTCCTCCTGTAGCTGGCAGTATAACTCAGTTGTCTCTGAATTACTTCTGATCCTGGTGTCCCTTAATGAATTCCAAGAAGCAAAATTCCTGTTTTTTCCTATCAGTCATACATATTCAGAAACATTGAGCACTGTGTGTTGTTACACATCCTCCTCTAAATGTCAGAGCTGTTAATTTGGTGATGGAAGCATACATAATAGACATCGCAGATTTCTGATGTTAAATGAACCCATCAGGATAGAAACATCAGAACTGCCACTGGTACCTGGTCTTTAAAATTATAGACTTTAGATTCTGTCATCCTTACCCTTGCTTTACTATTTAGGGAGTCGTTTGCCTGAAACAAGTATGAAGTAATGAAGTCATGGCTCTTTACCTTCATACTTGTTCTGGGCCATCAATTTACTACGTCAGCAATACCAGCTTCTGTTCTGCCAGATTCCCCTTAAAGCTGAGCTCCACATGGATTAAAAAGGCACACACTAATGCAGCTCTGTAATCAGTAATACATCTTCAAATGCAGACAATGAACTTAAAATGTATTTGGTATCAGTCTCTTGTAGTTCACTGTACAATCTGTAAATCAGCAAGCTAGAGGGCAGCACAAGAAGCCAGTCAGGTGTACTGCAGTGCAAGGAGCATGCCGATGCTTGCCCGTAATAGTGTGGAAATAGGGAGGGAACCTATAAGTGAAAGTGAAACTGCAGCATAGAAAGACCAGGTTGCCTACCTTGCTACACATGGCTATGCTGTGTAATATGTAGGACTGAATGGACACAAATACTTTGTCAGGTAAGACAGCTCTTATGTAATATATTTCACCTCTGTAGTTAGCTGCTGGCCTGTAGTTCACATTTAAAGCACATCTGACCACCTAGTTTAAATCAGATACATCTATTTTGGTTGCATCAAAACAAGAGGTGTTCAAAGTCTTACAGTTTGTTCTCTTTAGAAAGTAGCCCCTACCTAAGTAGAAAAGCTTGTCCCCTGTCAACATGCTGCAGAGAAGGGTCCTTCTTTCTGTATAGAAGCAGTGGTTTCTCTGCAGAGGTTCTACTTGCCCCCTGCTGAATCAGAGCTAGAGTTCTCTAATTGGCAGGGAGCACAAAGTATGCTAGTTGCAGTGGCCCAGTTTTCACTCAGCAGAAAAATGAATAAGCCTTTGATTTTCAGATTGTTTTTATTTATGTTTTTTCTGTTTAGGTCACAACATTTTCCCGCCTTTTGACATCCGCTGACAGAAAGGTTTTAGAAACCAAGTTACAGGGCCACATCGTTAGAATTGAAATTTTGTCCCTGCAGCAGTTTGATACAGAATTCTCATTCTTGAAAAAGATTCGGTAAGTTTTGACTTAAGAGTGCAGTAAACACTGGAATGACCATCACATGTGAATCTTGGTAATATTTGCAGTCAATCCAGTCACAGGTATGGTCTGTCATTGATGCTCACCTTAGGCATCATTCACATTAACACTGGCAATCCTGCATTTCTATACATTTAGAGGACATTTCTAAATGTATGTAATGATTTTTTACTGATGCGGTTCAGACTGCGCATTTACCTGTATTTAGCTGCATTCAGTTTATTGTGTATAGAGTAAATAGAACCCTGTGTGTGCAGGATTTGGTTCGAATTTCTAAATGTGGCTAATCCCACTTAAAGGCAGTTACATTTAGACTGGGTTCACACTAGAGCAGACAGCTGCCGGAGCACTTTACCTGTCCCAGCAGCTGTGCGCCCCCTACACACAATTTTGTGTCCCCCCCCCCTTTTTGTGTACAAGCTTTATTCGAAGTGTATTTTATTTGTTTCATGTACTTCTATAGCACTGTCAATTTACACAGCACTTTACATATGTATTTTACATTCACATCATCCCTAACCCTCAAGGGGCGTCCCTAACTTATATTCATACATACACATACAATTTAGACAGGATCCAATTAACCTATCAGCAAGTCTTTGGAGTGTAGGAGGAAACCGAAGTACCCGGAGGAAACCAACGTAGGCACAGAGGGAACATGCAAACTCCAGGAAGGTGGTGCTGTGGCTGGGATGTGTACAAAACCTACCATTCATTCATAGTGATGCACTGCGCTTCTTGTCAATGCGATTCTGTACAGTGGACTGCGATCAAATGCAGCATGTCTGTGTTTTATTGCAGCACACTGCAACACAACTACGGGCTGTGTTGCAGTGTGAATAGGACACACAGGAAACAATAGGTTTCTGTGTGCTCTTGCGGTGACAGACATTTTACAATGCATGTATGAATTAGCCCAGGAAAACACAGTAGAAAACGCTCTGGGAAGCATAAATGTTTTTTTTTCTTTTTAAATGCAGAAGAAATTATCTGGAAAGTATAAACACAGTGGTGTAAGTGTGAATGTAGCCTAAGGCTCACCTTACATGTTACGGTCTGATTGTGCAATCTCTTTAAAATTAACCTTAAGATTTTCCAAGATTATGTAATATGTTGCCTAATGAATTCATCCAATTAATCTGTATCCCATCAGGCAGGCCCTTGCACTACAGTGAAGGAAATAAGTATTTGATCCCCTGCTGATTTTGATTGTTTGCCCATCAGTGATCAGTCTAAAAATGATCAGTCTAAAAATCTAATGGTAGGTGTATTGTAACACTGAGAGTCAGAATAGCAACAAACAATTCAAAAGAAGTCTAACAAATTATGCACTGATTTGCATGTTTATGAGGCAAATAAGTATTTGATCCACTTCACAAAACATGATTTAGTACAAGGCAAATCCCTTGTTGGCAATCACAGATGTCAGACATTTCCTGTAGCTGGCCACCAGGTTTGCACACATCTCTAGAGGGATTTTGGCCCACTCCTCTTGGCAGATTCTCTCCAAGTCTTTAAGGTTTGGTGGCTGACATTTGGCAACTCAAACTTTCAGCTCACTCCACAGATTTTAATTTGGATTATTGTCTGGAGACTGGCTAGGCTACTCCAGGACATTAATGTGCTTCTTCTTGAGCCACTCCTTTGTTGCCTTGGCCTTGTGTTTTGGGTCACTGTCATGCTGGAACACCCATCCACGACCCATTTTCAATGCCCTGGCTGAGGGAATACGTTTCTCACCCAAGATTTAACGGTACATTGCCCCGTCCATCGTCCCAGGACAGTTGTCCTGTCCCCTTAGCAGAAAAACACCCCCAAAGCAAAATGTTTCCACCACCATGTTTGACAGTTGGGATGGTTTTCTTGAGGTCATAGGCAGCATTCCTCCTCCTCCAAACACGGCAAGTTGAGTTGATGCCAAAGAGCTTCATTGAGATGTTTAGTGGCAAACTTCAGATGGGCCTGGACTTGTGCTTTCTTGAGCAGAGGGACCTTGTGGGCACTGCAGGATTTCAATCTTTGTTGGCGTAGTGTGTTACCAACTGTTTTCTTGGTGACTGTGGTCCCAACTGCCTGGAGAACATTGACAAGATCCTCATGTGTAGTTCTCACTGTTCTCATGATCATTGACACTCCACCAGGTGAGATCTTGCATGGTCCTCATGACCTAGGGAGACTGACAGTTGTTTTGCATGTTCTTACATTTGTGAATTATTGCACCAACTGTTGTCACCTTCTCACCAAGCTGCTTGGCTATAGTTTGGTAGCCAAGTCCAGCCTTGTGTAGGTCTACAATCTTGTTCCTGCCATCCTTGGACAGCTCTTTGGTCTTTGCCATGGTGGAGAGTTTAGAATTTGTTTGATTGCTCCTGTGGACAGGTGTCTTTTATACAGGTAGGAAAATGAGATTAGCAGCACTCCCTTTAAGAGACTGCTTCTAATCTCAGTTTGTTGCCTGTATGAAAGACACTTGGTAGCCAGAAATCCTGCTGAATGATACATTTCTTTGTGAGTGGGCAAACATTCAAAATCAGCAGGGGATCAAATACTTATTTCCTTCACTGTATTTGTTGGTAGATCTAAAGGAAATTGTACTATCAGACTATAACGTGTTTGATGAGCTTAAGGTTCCTTCACTGAAATATTTGACAGCTTGGAATTTTATTTTGTGTAAATATTTCCTATATTATATATTTAACTGATAAAGATTACAGATACATTCAGATAAATGCAACGAAGATGAACATATTATTTGATGCAAAATGTGTTTAATATAAATAGGCAAACTGTGGCCGTTAATCTTTTTGCTGCCATTGTTGCAGGGGGGCCGGGGGAGGTTCACACATACTCGACAAGTTCACTATTGCTTTTCTAATGAACAATCATGATCCAGCTGCTGTACACAGTACTAGTTTTCTTTCTCACCCCTGCCATGCTTCCCAGGCTCTGCTGTCCCACCTGCAAGTCTTTATCCATGAGGAAAAATGCAGTTAATTGCACATAGTGTGAACAGGCCCTTAGGCTGGGTTCACACTGATGTGGTGCGGAATTCGCAGCGTTTTCTAAACACATCAGAATCGCAACCTGTTCATGCGAACCGATGTGGGTGTGTATGTTAAACTAATAACACCCTGAAATCGGTCAGCAAAAAGCGGTGCAATGTGCATGATTGGAACGCATAGGTGCGAATTCGGCACCGCATCAGAATCGCAACCCGTTCATACGATCCGACTCTAGTGCGGACCCAAAAAAGGATCCTGCACCTTTTTGGTGCGGTGCAATTTGAACCATACATAATGTATGGCTCCAATCGCACTGCACACAAATTGCATGTGATTTGCACAGGAATGCGGTGAGGTTCCTGTGCGAATCACATGCGATGTACCGCACCGCATGTGCGAATTCGGCACCGCATCAGAATCGCAACCCGTTCATACGATCCGACTCTAGTGCGGACCCAAAAAAGGATCCTGCACCTTTTTGGTGCGGTGCAATTTGAACCATACATAATGTATGGCTCCAATCGCACTGCACACAAATTGCATGTGATTTGCACAGGAATGCGGTGAGGTTCCTGTGCGAATCACATGCGATGTACCGCACCGCATTGGTGTGAACCTAGCCTTAGAGAGCAACAATAAGAATTCTTAAAGCATCATGGATACACCTTAACAGGGGGCCTGACTCACTCCCAGAGCCAATACTGTTTTACGGTTTATTGGATTCTTCGTCTCTTTGTTTACCTGTTGTATGTTACTAGTTTAATATGCTTTTTTCTGTATGACAAAAGTGGCGTAACAATTTTAGAAATTTTAGAAAGACTGTTCCTTGTACTGTTTCTCTATGCACATACTAAATTTCTACAATAAAAAAGGGAAAACATGTCTTAAAAATATATCACATGGAGGACTTTTTGTCCTTTTTGTGCTATAAAAAAAGTTTAGCGAAAGTAACATAAATAAAAGTAAAAATAATATTGTTACACCCAAGCTCTTAAACCCCCCCCAAAAATATTTTTAGCCTGTCCTGCACATATATGCATACACGAACATAAACACGTTTGTTGGGGACGCTTGCATACGAAAACATTGCTTACGCTACATGCTGCTATATTACATGATGAGTGAGAGCAATATTTTAGACCCATTATTAATGGTTCACCTTAAACTGTTGACCTGTAGGGGCTTTTAAAGCGCTGCATATGAGAAATTGCTGAATTATGTTGTCATTTTAAAGCTTGGCATGTTGGGGATGTTCCTCCGGGTACTCTGGTTTCCTTCCACGCTCCAAAGACATGCTGTTAGGTTATTTGAATCCTGTCTAAATTAGGTGTGTGTATATATATATATATATTTATGTATTTATTTTATATATATAAAGCACTGTGTAAATTGACGGCACTATATAAGTACCTGACATAAATAATCTGTTTACTCAGCACATCCTCCTCTTTATATTTTACAAAAATCTGAGTAATATATTGCATTTCTTTGCCCTAAAATTAACTTTAGTGTGTTTTTTACTAACATTTTGTACATTCTAAACTGTTGTGCAAATATCATATCACATAAAAAATTGGAACTGCCACCATTTTATTCTATAGGGTCTACTTTCAGAAAATATACCGTATAATGTATGAGGGTTTTAACTAACCTCCAGGCCTAATATGATTTTTTAAATGCATGCAAAAAAAGCTCTGGAAGTGAAAGAGCTAAATTGTTGGAATCAAGAAGGGTAAGGTATAGGAATAGATTCAATAAAGAAAATATACAAAACTGAGCTTGATTGGAATTTCTTGTTGACTGCCAAATAACGATAAAATGACAATATAGATGACCATTCATATACCGTATTCATAACAATAAGCATAGTAATAGTCTAATATTATATAAGACTGAATATGTAACAAATGACAGTGAATACAGTTCAAAATAGGGTACCAAATAGAGCAATATAAATGGAATTTTTTCCTATGCTAAACACCAAAATACTGCCAAAGCTACAAATAGAACAGATAATTGCACATATAATTTCTTTCTATTCCTAATGCAGGAGTTTTCTCGAGAATTCATCTGGAAATACAATATTGATTATACAGACGGATTTTGAAGAAGGATCCCAAGGAGCAAATCTTGTTGCTTCAGCAAAGTAAGCTTGCTTGCCTACTGTACTGAAATTATAACAAAATTAAAGAGGAGTCTCAGTCATGTATACAAAAAGTAAAAGTCAGCAACTACAAGTACCAGTGTTGTCTTTATATAACCCGATATCTTCAATGCTCTTTGGTCCTGTTCTGGATTCAAGAGCTGACTGCTTCATGGTGGCGCAGGACTGAAGCACATATCATCCTCGCTTGGCCAACTATGACTTTTCTGATGTTGGTGGACCCAGCACATCCTCCCCTAGGCGAGTAATAAGGAAGTGGGATCAAGTTTTGCTATCCAAAAAAAGCTTTCCAAATGTGTTAGGGCTCATTTACACTTGCTTTGACTTTAACACACATTAAAGTTCTTACCGCTTCAACATGCTTTTTTGATGCTTTATTGAAGCTTTAATGAAGCTTGGCAAATGCTCTGTGTTGTTGATTTTTGATTTGTTTTAAAGAGGCCCAGTAGAACCTCAGCTCATTAGTACCCCCACTAAGCAGATCCCCAGCTCATTAGTACCGCTGTTCGGCATATCCCCAGGTCATTGGTACCCTCATTCAGCAGATCCCCTGATCAGTTGTACCCCCCCCCCCCCTCTGCTGATCATCCATCCCAGCTCTGCTGATCCCCCACTCAGTAGTAACCACCCAGTTCTGCTGATCCTCTGGTTTGCTGATCCTCCTTTATCTCTGTTCCCCGCTCACCTCCCGCTATATTGCTCCCACGCTGTGCACCACATGTGACATTGCTAGTTTCTCCTGCTCCAATCCCCCAGCTCTGCTGATGCTCTGCCTCTCTAATGTTCTCATGTTGTACACCACGTTTGCCGTTTGCTAGTTGCTCCACTCCAGTCCGGACCCTGCTCACTTTCCTGCTGCTCCCACGTTGCACACCAGGTGTGACATATGCCCCTCCTCCTCAAAAAACTACACTCCCTCGGCCTCAGAGATTCTGCTCTCTCCTGGCTCTCATCCTACCTGTCACAACGCTCTTTCAGCGTTACCTATAATGCTACCACCTCCCTCTCACTCCCCCTCTCTGTTGGGGTCCCTCAAGGCTCTGTCCTCGGGCCCCTTCTCTTCTCCATCTACACCTCCTCCCTTGGCCAACTCATACACTCTCACGGCTTCAACTACCACCTTTATGCCGACGACACACACAAATCTATCTCTCAACCCCCCACCTCACCCCCTCGGTCTCCGCCCGAATCACACACCTGCTGAGCGACATATCAGACTGGATGTCCACTTCCTTAAACTGAACCTCTCCAAAACCGAGTTTCTTGTCTTCCCCCCAGCCCGGCCACCACCCCCCATTGACTTCTCTATCACATCGAACAACGCTACCATCAAACCCGCCCCGCAGGCCAGAGTACTTAGTGTCATTCTGGACTCCAACCTATCCTTCCAGCCCCAAGTCCAATCTTTAACAAACTCGTGCAGACTCCACCTCCGCAACATCGCCAAAATCCGCACGTTCCTAACCCCAGAAACCACTAAACAGCTCATCCACTCCATCATCATATCACGACTCGACTACTGCAACTCCCTCCTCACTGGCCTGCCTCGCCGCTGGCTATGCCCGCTTCAGTCGATCCTGAATACGGCTGCCAGACTCATTCACCTTTCCAACCGCTCCGTCTCCGCCACCCCCCTCTGCCAATCTCTCCACTGGCTTCCGATTGCGCAACGGATCAAATTCAGAATCCTAACACTGACGTACAAAGCTGTCCACCATACTGCCCCAAATTACATCACTGACCTAATATCCAAGTACCACCCAGCACGCACACTCCGCTCCTCACAAGACCGCCTTCTCTCTAGTTCTGGTCTCCTCCTCCCATGCCCACCTCCAGGACTTCTCCAGGGTGTCACCCATCCTCTGGAACTCCCTGCCCCAACCCATCAGATTATCACCTACTCTCCTCTCCTTTAGGCGCACCCTGAAAACCCATCTCTTCAGGGAAGCCTACCCCACCCCCTGCTAACTTGCTGACCTCCTCCACTCTTCCTACCACTCCATCCCCCACAGCTATCTCCTCCTGTGCCACCATCCCCTCCCTCCTAGATTGTAAGCTCAAAAGAGCAGGGCCCTCAATCCCCTCATGTTTTTGCATTGTATTGGTATTGTTCTGTCACATGTTCTGTCCCCCTTTGTAATGTACAGCGCTGAGCGAACTATTGGAATTTTATAAATACTGTATAATAATAATAATAATATGCACCAGACACTCCCAGTATATATACACACGAACCAGAAGTGACTTCTAATGGTGACTTTTTGGTTCGCTTGTTGCTTTCCCAGTGCATCCGGGCATATCTCATACTTGCAGTCTATAAAACGTTCACTCAACAAATGTGACACACATCCTGCACAGCTCCAATGAAACTTGCTGTATGGTCACAATAGCACCCTCTAGTGGCTATAATAGGGTATTTGTTTTTAAATGCCAGAATCAAGAAAAACACATTATGTCCACTAGATGGCGTTTCTGATCATACAAAATAATCATATTACTCAGAATACAGCAAATTTAGTTGGAGCTGTGCAGATGTGTTCACAGTCGTTCAGTGAACTTTTTATACAGAAACCTCTAATTCTGTAAACAAAGTATGAGGTAAGGCATACAAGGAGCAGAAAACAAACCAACCTAGTTAATTATCATAAGAATGCTTTTTTACTTTTTAAACTCACTGAATGCACTCACATTCAGTAAAGGGTATGAAAATAACCAGGGGCCCTGCTGACTGAGGAACAGTGCCAGAAAAGGAAAGAATAGATGAGAAAAAAAACTTTGATCTGTGTAATCTGAACAGATCTGGAGGAGAGAGAGCTACAGATAAACAGGTACAACTTATGTAGGTGGATTTGTTTTATCGTCGTGTATCACCTGAGGCTAATCAAATCACTAGGTATATGTTGGGGTTTACGACCACTCTAAGTATCAATATTTATGCTCATCCCAAAGATTATATAATATTTGATCTGCTTAATCACTTAATAAACAATCTACATGAGTAAGGTAAACGCTGGTGTCATTTGTCCCTCTCAGTGGTTGGGCGGGTCAGTCTGATAAAAATGATGTGTTTGTCCCAAATTTATATATTCTTTAATGAACTTATATGGCAACCTATGGCTTATGGTTATGGACACCCAGTATGAAAGAGAGGACAAGCCAAAATGAAGTTCGAATTTATGCATTGCCCTCCTGAGGATGGCAGCTTGGTTATTCCAGCTTTGTGGCTATATTTTGTGCTTCACAATTGCAATATTTAGCTAGACTATACAATACGGATAAAAGGATCTTACTCACATCCTCATATTCTAGAAACCATGTCTCTTGCATCCTTCCATACATAATATATAAAATATACATACCCCCTTATTGGGAAACCTTGGGCTGCTTGAGTATTTTTGAAAATTGGAAAACTTTAGGAATCACTCATGTACACCATGTTTTTGCTAACAATAATATGAAGTCCTTCCAGCAACTGCAAGATACTTTTTTTTTTTTATTCCAAGAATACAATTTTTCCAGTACTTGGAAAGACATGCCATGCAGACCCGAGGTGTTTTCCTCTTAATTTTGACAGAGCTGAGCTGCTCACAACCTACTCTGTTCCATGATAAAAAAAAAAGAGGATATATCCCACATTTACACTACCCTACTGGGGGGCGGAAATGCTTAATGCTTACACCCCCCTCCATAGAGGTTAAGTGGGAACAGGACTGGGGAACAGTGGAACACCATCCCACTTCCTTCTCCAACACTAAATGGCTCACACAATTATTTGTCGCTCACAGGGTATACAGGACTCCATAATGGCTACATTTGGACATAGAGATTTCCATAACTGGCTTAGATGTTGTACCACAATGGGTGATCTGAGTGATATTCTTTGATGTCCCAAATTATTCCAATATTTAGGACATTTAGGATATCTAGAAAACTCTACACTGACTTATATACTTGGTCCGTTTGAGATTTCTATTGACCAGTTTCAGACTTCTGTGATTTGCAGACTGTTATTCCTGGCTAGAAAGTTAGTGGCAAAGAAATGGCTCTGGACAAACTGCTTCCACAATCATATGTGGTTTAAAGAGGTCAATTTGTATTTCAGGCTGGAAAAACCTATGGATCGAAAATGGGGCTATCATAATAATTTTTAATGCTATTTACTGTGGAATGCACATCATTTTTTTGGAATGTCAACCTGTTATGCATCCATATCTAGCATATCTCATGGTCCTATTACTGTTTTTTTAATTGTCAGCTGTTCACAATTGACTAACAAAACAGACTACTGATAATGTTTCCTAAACTTGTTGTAATGTCAATATGCTCTTTTTGTCCCTGCCTTTCGAGAAAGAGGTCTCTTTATTCTGTGG